>NW_010274431.1:0-21123 GCF_000690775.1 Eurypyga helias | reverse complement strand
CCCCCCAAACCCGCATCTGAACCACCGTATTTAAAGTGCATTCAGAAAGCCAAAGTAAAAAACCCACTGAAATCTCACAGACCATAATTATCATCCAACCTCAAGCCCCTAACTTCAGGTGCCATCTACTGATTGGGACGGGAAAAAGGAATGGAAAAAATCCACCACACTGCACCCCTTCAAGTGCTCAAACTAATATTTTAATGACTTAGAGGCACAACAGCATTTAATATGTGAAATAACTACTAGTAAAAACACATAGGGTGCTGGACTGATACTTTTCTTTAGAGTTTTTCCAACTCCAACACTTCAGGTTTTTTCCATCTAATACACCCTCCAAGGTTTAGGGTTTTTTTTTTAATGACTCATTTATACTTTTACACCACGCACCAAATCTTATCTAAACTCTATCCCATCTTACCATCAGTCTCCTCTTGCATTTCACCCCTCTCAGGGCTCCTCTACCACCACATCAGTCTGTCAGCCTACTTCTTCTACAACTTTTGTCAACAAAGCCAGCCCTCGTGTCCTCAGGATACCTCTGTGCATTTTCCTCTAAGCAGCCCGAAAGGCTCTATCACTCCCATCTCTGACTCCAGTCATGCTGCTGCAAATCACTCTGTTCAGCCCAGTTCATCCAAACACACATCAAGCCTCCCTCACTGAATTCTCCTTAGGACAGCTCAGAGCCAACACTTTTAAAAGGCGTAACTTACTAGCACTCAAAACCCACCTCCATTTCAGCTACGAAGCGCTTGCTTTTTGAAACACATTTCTCAGGCAGGGACTATTTTCACACCACAAGCAGGTTATCAGTGACAGCATATCCTCACGGCTAAGTATTACTGTCAACTGCCTTTCGTGTGAGAAAGGCCCTCCCCAGGAAGAGGGATGGTGCATACACACAACTGCTTCGTGCACAGCAACTCTGCTGTATTCCAAGGGTCTAGAGCAGAGGGGAAGGAAAACCCACCACCCTCTAGACAAGGACCTTGCTGCTGCCAGGAGATGCAACTGATTAACCGTAGCCTAGGCAACAAGACTTTTTAAAACCTGAAACACCCATGGCTAGGAAAAAAGCAGGATAGCTTAATTCTGCCACTGGATATAAATGCTTTAGTTTCACACTGAATTTTCTTTAAGCAGTGAATCTAGCTTCTAGATATCTCTCACCACTTCGATTAAGTATGAATATTATATTTACGACTGTTTTACATCTGCCCACAGAAGACAGATCTGCTCAGAGAAGCTTAGAATTACATTTCTTAAAAATAATACCCAAAGCGAGATCCTTGAGACTGGCCACGAAGTCACACGTTCCACGTTCCTTCCAGAAGGTGACTTCAGATTTGGCTGACCTGCATCTGGACACCTTATAGCACAGCTCGTTTGAAAGAGGATTTGCACACAGATATGAACTAGGTTATAGCATAGAGGCATTTTCCTAGTACTGTGTAAAGCTACAATGTAAGTCACTTACATTTGATTAATTTTGGTCCCGCTCTGATGGTATTTTCAAAAGTTAATCCTCTGCTGCAAGCGTCAGTGTTTTGCACCTGAGTGCAAACCAAAATCACACTTCCTCAGGCCTCAAACTGCAGCAATCCCACCAGCTGTCATGACTAGTATGAACCACACAAAATCACTGAATAAACGTGGGCACCACGTACAAGTTCAGTAGAACTAGGTAGATACCAGAACATTGCCCCATCAGTTCCCACCCCGCACTGCTACTGTACGAAACGTGTCTTGTGCTACTGATCTGTGACACTGCCCAAGGCAATGTAGACTACATCTCAAATATGACAAAACTAAATAGTGGGACTACTGAATTACATTCACCAGATGCCCATGGTTGCTTTATATCCCCAGATGTACATGTTGTTTGGATAAATGCACCTTTGGGAAGACCTTGTGTTCCGTTTGCAAGGAAGGTATTTTTACAAAGGGTCATTAAACACACCAAGTAAGACTGTAGAGAAATGGCTGCAGTCCCTGACTTTGCCAGAGACTTCCCGTGCAACACGCCAGACAAGCCTCTGGGTGCCTTTGCTTCATAATAAAAAAGGGGTATTTTCCATTTGTGTTGAAGATGGTGCGATGAACTTCATTATTACTTCGTCTAACATTTATCGTGGAAAGCATTTTATCTTAGACTACACTTATAAAGCATGTGTATAAATAACAGAAATGCCTGCTAAAATTTTATGACTTTTGTTGCCATTTACCATTAAGCATAAACTCCCCATGAAAGCTTTAGTGAAGTAACTGCAAAGGTTGGAAAAGGTTCACACCATTCTTTCTCCATGTATAAATTATAAGTAATATGAGAACATTTACAATGTCTAACCACAATGTTTTATGTCAGACAAATGTCTCTCTGTACTTGCAGTTCCTAAACTGTGCTAGCAAGAACTGCCTTTTCTCATTCTTCTCTCTCCCTCTCTTTCCTCCCCTACTTGTATACCCAGCAGTCTCAGTCAAATCTGGCTTTATTCCTTCATATGATTTTAACACCAAGAAATGCCTAGAGTCAGGGCTCTAGTTCACGTAACACCATTGTTCTTTATGGAGGGCTTAACACTGAATGCTAAAACTTCCCAGGTTGCCTCTTCAGTATTTGAATCATTAGTTATTCAGTTTTCCAGTAAAAAGGGAGAAAAAACAAGAACTTAAGACTTCAGCAGTATTTTAAAAAGAGAGTTTCATTATATGAGACATCTTTATGTCATGGCAAAATCCCTAAACAACCCACCAAAAAACCAACAAAGAACAGCAAAAAAAACCAGCAGCACAGAAGGTACATTATTTTCAAGGGCAATCACCTGCAGTTCTGGCCAAGCCTGAATGGAACTATGGTAATTCTGAGCCCCTGATAAAGGCAAAGCATAACAAGATACATCCAACAAAGAAACAAGACAAACAGTTCAGCTACATCTGAGAACAGCAATAAAAGTTATACCAGTTTTTTTAATATTTGGCTAAAAGATGCAACAAAGGGGTAAAAGAAGAATTCAAGGAGATTTTTCCAAACAAAATCCCAGTTAGTGCTTCTCTTCCTGTTTGAGATTTTTCTTCAACAAACCAGCCTTAGCCAAACTGTGCAAAGAAACAGGCATTAATTTCTTATCACTAAGCATACGTTTCCTGAATGAAAGTAAGTCAAATGTAGTTAATACTGAATGAGGTCAAACAATAATGGGTATTCCAAACATTTGTTCCTTTTCATTTTCTCTTCTCTAGGACAGGGTTTGTTTTTTTCCTTGTGAGCTGCCCTTCATGGACGATGAGACTAAAATATTCTATAGGAAGCGTGGAAGTCGAAATTAGTTGCACATGATTGCACAAAATGAAGGACTTCTTCCATCCAGAAGGGAAATAAGCTAATAAAACGTTGTGGTTTGTCCTGACTAAAACCAGCATATACACTTACCTCTGAATTTTTTGGGTGGGTTGTTAAGATCACCTGCTTCTGGCTGTACAACACACCGATCATCCACAAGGCTGCAAAGAAATGGGAAGTCAAATGAGATTCAATTCCCTTGCAAGTGCTTACACCCTTGTTAGCAAAACCAAAGTCGCTCATTTGCAATATTTTATCCAAGTGGCCACTTCAGCAGAAGACATTCCCCAAATGCCAATTTATGCCAAATCTTTCTAAGAAGCATGCAGCTAATTTTACTGTTGCCCAGAGCTATGCTCCCGGATAGGCGGGACAATAAATAAGTCATTGCTCCTGTATACCGAATCATCTTTATGTCCCCTCCTTGAGGTGCAGACAGAACAGCCCATATTCTAGTTAGGTGAGAGACAGCCTTAGAACTATTATTGCCTCTTGGACAGATTCGAATAATGCTGCAAATGTGTTTATATGAAGGGTACAGAACAGGAAAATATGACGACTATGCAAACTGGACACTGCCCCTATGACCCCTCAAGTATTAAGAAAAGGCAAAAACTGCCACAAGAAAAATTGACTCCCAAGAGAAAGGAAGGCATAAATACACTCTCCTGCTCACCAGTCATAAACACAAGATAAGCCAATGGATTGAACTAACCTCCTCCTGTTCTACCAGGAAGGAGGTGAATTGCACAAATGAACCCAAGAAATTTCAATAGGGAATGCCAGGACAGAGCTCCTCCTGTGAATACACATCGGCAAAAAACCCACAGGGTCAATTCAAAGCCCGAAGAATAAAGACAATAGTTATGATGCACCTGTCACCGTTGCTCTGCCCTTTGCATGCTTCAGGTCAGCATGGAGTCACACTTTTACCAAACACTATTTCCAAATGCTGAAAATGCAACTGCAAACCAAACACTTCGTAGTTGCTGAGTCGATCCTAAATGACTCAATTTGGCCCCTTAAAACCAATCTGTCAAAGAGGCTTTCTACGCAAAAGTAGAAAGTAAAACTCCAAGGTCTTAAAAGTTTGAGAGGTCCATTCTCATGCAGAATCAACTTGAGAAAGATCAAGAGCTAGAATATGAGAGTTGTTCCTTGCAGAGGCTGCTTACATGCAGGGAGCATTCTGAGACCACAATTACGGAAAATAATGAAGTGCATAAAAATTAAGAGATCAGAGAGATCAAGTGGACTCAACAGTTCTATGCATCTAAAATTTGCATATGCAAACATTCAGAGTAAATTGTTTTTTCCCCATGGATTTTCTCCCTATACAGTATTATATATACATATATGTGCTCCAGCAAGAATGGTAGTATTAATATCTGAGCTGACTGAAACACCTGCTTCTAGTGAACAAAGGGCCAAAAAAAAAAAAAAATCGAAAGTCAAATGGGTTACTCTGATCATCCCACAGAGAGATAGTCTCAGTGCAGTATTTCCCTGTCATCCTGAGATTAAATTGAAAAGTAAAGAAAAACTTCCCAAACCACTAAGAAAACAATTTTACAGGGCACAACACACAAAAAAAGATATATTGTACACTGGTAATCATAATGATGACAGCACTGAGTTTGGGAAACAGCAAGAGTAAAATCCCAATTAAGCAACAGTCATGTCATAGGAATATTGAAGAGGAACACTCTTCAAAGATTTAGAACATTAGAATGTATAGTGGTATCTGTTTCTCAACCTTCATTAACCACATGAACGAGTCATTACACATTGTTATGACATAAGACTGTCAAAACTCCACATGGTATAGAGTACAATTACACTGATTCTTTCCTTTGCTTCTTTAATTTTCTCCAGGACAAAGACTAAATTAAATATGGGACAAAACTAATTTGATTATGAAGGCTTATTAAGATGATAATGCATTTCATGTTTCACATAGCAATTGGGATTTCTGGCTTAAATTAGGCTCAGAAGATGTGTGGCCATTATATAATGCAGTTACCTTAAAACAGTACTAATCAAATCAAAGAGGATGCGTGTAGCACTAAGGGATCTTTAGACCTGCCATGAGAACATCTCATCAAGCCTCAAGAATACATGTGCTGGGGGCCTGTAATGTGTAAAAGGACTACCCATGGTGAAAAATATCTGCTCAGCAATGCCATCAAAAGCCACAGCCACTGCATAATGTTCATCATGCACGGTATGGGATTAAACATAACATAACAACTTTCTACTTGTTCTGGAATTATTTACTGCCAGACTTGCTTCAATACTAGGAAGAAAAAAAAAATAGCCAAATGTATTGTTTGCTCAATTCGTTTTGCCAGTTTTCAGCAGATAGTATTTGGCCAGTTACACAGCTGATCGAATACTGCAGAGTGCACATGTCATATTTGACGAGTACCTGGGAAATTTGTCAAATACATTCGCCAAATACTATTCAACCAACCCTACTTACTACATCCCTTGCTTTTATCATACCTTCTTTCCCTTCTGGAAGCATCCCATATTTTCTTCTCTTTCCTATAATAGATCATGGTGCATCTTCAGTGTCTGCTTCCTTCTCTGCCCCCTTATTTTCCAGAATCCTAATAGCTAGAGGACTAAACCTACAAGTTAGTTTGGAGTCACTCAGATGAGATTCCAGCCCATCGTTTCCTGCCGAGACACTTACCAGGATGCTGTCTTTGTACCCTGCTTGGGAGCTCCACTTATCAGATGCATCTGGACAGTAGGCATCAAAAAATTTGCTGTCACTGTACCCACCCTGAGGCCCTTACGGCTACTGGAAATGAGAAAGAGCATGTTGTGTGCGTGCCCACTCACCATATCATCAAGCTTCCTGGTTGCATCTTTGCTACTCATTCAGTACTGAAGTACCACAGCAACGTGTCATGCATGCTATTTCCCTCCCTCTAAGTTTCTCACCGCTTTGAAAAAAGGTGGCAGATGTGCTCCTTGAGCTTCTCATCCAGCCCCCTGCAAGGTCTTCCAAATCAGTACACAGCACCACTGCCAGCTTCTGATGTTCGGAGAGATTTCTCCTCAGCAGCAGTTGAGCAGAATAAAACATACCCTGTCACTTGTCAGAGCTCTATTTCAATTTCACAGCTTTTCTCTGCAAACTCTTCCTTTTCCTACGTGAACGTCTACTTTTTCTTTAACCAAGCGGCATACAGGTCTTACTGCTTAAGAGGCACTCTCCTGCAGAGCACCTATTCCCATGTCTTTGCAGAAGAAAGCGCAAAGGAGCTCTGCGGGGACGCACACCGAGGGCAGGAGCCAGCAAGGCACAGCTCCCACCACAGTTATAGAATCATAGAATAGAATCAGTTCTGAGGTGCTGGCTGTGGGCAAAGCTCAGGATTGAAAACATGCTCTCCTTTGACTGGAGAACAATTTTGTTTGTACAAGAAACCTCAAATACTGTAAGAAAAGACAAAACTAGTCATAGTGGTAAGTTAGTGGTATATAAATGGTTTGGCTCAGGGCTGCTTCTGTGCTTTTTGGTTTTGTTTGGGTCTTTTTTTTTTAGCTTCCTTACATTGCCTGTGCTACAACCTTTTTTTCCAATCAGCAGATAGCACTGGGGCCTGTTCATTCCTGACTGGGGAGTGGGTGGGGCAGGGAGGGACAGGACGGGACACATGGATGGACACGCGACAGACAACAACACGACAATTATTTTCTTTCATTCCCTCCACCCACACCTTAACTTGACCAGCTTCCTTCTCCCCATCAAGGATATCAACACCACACCATAGCCATCAATATGCTCTCCATCCTCCCAAAATCTATGGTAATAATGCTGTATTAGCTTCACATCATTTTTAAATTTAGGGCCAATTCTGTTACATAAATCTACCTTGCTTTACCCAGGGTTTCTTGGGAGTCAGGATCAGGATAGTTAGCTGAGCCCTGCTAGTCCTTATGGATGTTTTCAGTACAAGAGAACAGCTGTTCTTACCCCAAAGTGCTAATAAATCCATTTGTTGAGCCCTCTGCATAGAGAGAACAAATATCTCCAATATGAAGGAAGCTCGACATCTTGTCAGTCATCTCTGGCTTACTGCCCCTAGAAGAACAAAGTACAGCGTTACTATTTATCAGGCAGAATTTCTCAGTATAAGCTACTGGAGGTTACAACAACACGACCCTTTGCTTTTGTTTGTTCATTTGTTTCAAAAGTTGAGTAAGTTCTTTCACTGGAATTTCAGGTATCAAAGAAAACACAGCATGTCAAAATGCTTGCTTAGAAAAATAAACTGGGGAAAACCAAGCAGCTCCTGGCATCCCATTCGGTGTGGGATTTTTTACGGATAGCCATATTCATCCCAACAGATTCTCAAGCCATTTCAAGTCCAGGTGTACCGACCTGTCTCATACCACCTGTGAGAGACCTGCCTCCCTTTAAGACCTATTATTTGTACCCCCTAAATCACAACACATTTCTTTGCCAGGTTCTTTGTCAAAATCAAAGGCATGTTTGAGCATATTTTAAAGGTCCTCTGGTGTGCTGGAGTGGTGCTTGTGGGAACAGTAAGTAACATAAAGCACTGGCATGATTCACATCAATATTTTTTGGTCATGTCAAAATAGTGACATGACCAACACCAGGGCAGCTAACAGGTGCAGTCCCAAAGACAGCATGAGGTGAATACCCACTGAATATGCCCAACCTCTAATTTTGCATGAAAAAACAAAGATTTAAGATTTTTCAGAGTCAAATACTTTAAACTACGTACGTAACAGGAAACTAAATCCCTGAGAGATCAGGAATGCTTCTGTTACTAAATGTAATGCTGAGGAGACAGGCACTTAGTGCTTTCAGCTTCCATGGTATTAAGAACTATCCATATTTCCTTTTAAACCTCAAATCCTGGACCAAATGATACACGACCTACCTGCTATTTAAATAAAAATAGAAAAGCCAGTCTCTATCTGTCACAGCAGCAAAGAAAAAGACAAACAACATGAGCCCAGATGAAAAGAATCCCAACTGAATAGATTCTCAAAAACGTCTTTTCCAAGGCCAGTTATTGGTTTCTTGGAGATGCTCCTAAGCCATGCGTTTTGATCACCGAGTTCAAAACACTGGAACAGCTTTCTATGCTCAAGGTTTCAAACAGCAGGCAGCAACACAGTGAACACTATCAGGACCAGGCTCACAGATTTAAGGGAAAATAATTGAACACGTTTTCACTGTCTTCAACATCACACCCAAATCAGTTTTAAATGGTCTACAACGAGGAGAACTAAGCAGCAGGAAATTATGCTTATTACAGAGCAGAGCCCTGATACTGTACAGGGGATAAATATTATCTTGTTTACCGAAAGTGTAAGGATCAAGTTTATTAAGCAAGGCTGGAGCTCAACAAGGACAGATTCATGGAGATTTAAAAACTGATGTTGATAATGCACTGCAGATATGAGAGTGCAAGCAAAAACCTAAAGCTACACTTTTCTTCTGAAAACCTGGAAACGGCTATCCCTCCTCACTGCTTCACCCCCAAAGGACTGGTGGTGGTGGTAGTATTAACAATAACTAAGTCAAAGCACATTATAGACATTCTCATGCCTGTAATGCCTATGTCATTTGTACAATTAAAAATAAATTCATCAAAACAAAAGATACCAGTCCAAGTTCACATGCAGGGTAAGTAAGTGTCAGCTCCTCTGAAATCAAATCTGTGTGCATACAGAAGCAAACCACTTGGATTCATGTTGCTTGTTTAATGCCAAGTCTTTCAGCCACTGCATATGTCACACAGTCCATTCCCATTCTCTCTTGATAAGTGGAGAGAAAAAAAAAATCACTACCTATTTTAAGATATATGCCACGAAACATACAGAAATATGCTGAGTCTGAATTAGCATCACGAGAAATACAGCTTTCCTTATTTCCCAACTTTGAAGTTCACTATGAACTTCATGTTAAAAACCATTTAAGCCCTAAATTAATACAGCCCAAAGCAAAAGGTATCCAAGTTAACAAGAAACGTAGACCCTTCCAAACAACCCCTTTTTACAATGGCATTTAAGGTATCCCATTTGGGGCAGGGTGAATTACTTTACTGGACTACGTCATTTTTCCTTTAGAAGAGGCAGATGTTCACCACAGCTGTTCCCAAGAGAATGTGAAGGTCAAAACTACTGACTTCCATTAGGGAAGAGACAAAGTTTTTTCTTGACAAAAAAAATTCTCAGACCATTGACCAAAACCGGACCCAAGGACAATCAAATTTCTCCATTAAATTCCAGAATACAGCCTCAATTTTCTTGTATTTTCTTTAGTGAGGACGATGCCCACATACCATGTTGTATGCCCTGATACTGTAACTGCGACATAAGAGAGTTGTATACTGTGACAGTAAAAACGCCTAAAATAAGCCCTTTAGCCTTTTATTGACATTTCCATTTATAACATGGTTAGCAACTTTACCTATAACCATTATATGGTTACAGACAACAGAAAGGTAGTTTTGTCTGAAGTAGTTCAGGTACATGGCATGGTTGCCATTCACTGCCAGTCTGTTCACCAGATCCTTTTTAAATTTTTCATGGCAAGCTCGCAAAGCCATCGCTGCAGAGTCAGGTTCTGCTTCTGTCCATCTCAGGGTGCAAGCTTCCGGCAGCACCGCTGAACCCCAACTTCTCCCATTCCCAAACAGGAGAGCCGGGCTGCTCACGCTTCCTGCTGGTCATCAGCTTTGCTGGAGTCAAAACTTAGAAAGCGTCGATCTGGCTACAATAAGGTTATTTTTAAAGGCTTTTCTCAGGCAGGCAGTATTCAGCATGTACGTCCTCACTCACCCGTTCTTGTATTCTTTTTGCATGCTGTTTGAACGCCAATTGGCGCGGCGTTATCGCCAGCCCAATAGGAGATAGTCGCATGGAGCGTGTCTCCGCTGCTCTCATGAAGCATCCTGCCAACTCCAAGCAGGGTAAACCTCTTGTAAAATACCTATTTACCCTAAGGCTCACCCACAGTCAAAACTGCTATGATGAACACTGTCTGCATCTATTACGTTCTTGAATAACTGAATACCAAAAGTCAGTCCACGTTTATCTTCAAACACACTGTTTCTGAGGTTGGCTGGTGCTCAGGAACATGCTGAACTGGCAGATGGAGTAAGGGACTAAATGACCCAACAGGCCTCCTTACATACGAGATTTACAAGTAAAGAGAATATTTTCTAAACTGATTTAGCTTACTTCAAAGCTGCTTTAGTAGTCTCCTCGCAAGGAACTCATGACACCTGACAAAATCACTCCACTAATTGATCCATTATTTGCATTAAGCACTAAACGATCAGCTACCACGAAGTGCGTATTTTCCACCTCTGATGAGGACAACTGGGATATCTGAGACAAAAAGGAAAACTGGAAGGTTTTCAAAAGCAAAATTCCCAGGTTCCCAGTTTGAAAAATCTTTTAAAACCAGCTCAGTCAACATCCACTGACCATGCCAATCCCCCTGAAATCACACCTCCATGGGGATCTTCAGCTGGAGCTGAGGCACTAGAAATGTCAACCTTGGCATATTTATCTCACAGGCAGAGCACAGGGACTTGCAGAACAGGTTCCCTCCTGGACACAGCAGCCAAAGCATCTGTGCACATCCCCTCAGTCCAGGGGGAGATGCTGCCCTTCCCGCACCACCTAGGCCAAAGACAGGTGGTGAGGCCTGGAAGTACGGTGCAGGGCGATCCTCACACACACTCTCAGTACATGGCTTTTGCAGCTGAAAGCACAACCACCCCACTCAAAAAGCAGTTATGCTCAGCAGACAAATACAACCATTGCTCTGCAATTTATTTTAGATATGCCAGCACCAAGAGCAATTGATTAATACTGGAGGAGGGACAGCCCCAAGAGAACATCTGCAGTTATGGCTAGGCACAATCCGAGTTTTAATGGTGTTCTCACATCCTCACAAGAGAGGAGCCCTGCAAAAATCCATCACAATCCAGGCGTAACACAGCAGTCTCCCGGCCACGGAGCAGTGTCATCCTTTTCCACAAACACTGGAGGGGGGAAAAAAGATTCCTTCTAGGTAAACTTACTTGCAAAATCAAAGATGAAGTAGTACTCTGATCAGGAAATGATAGCAGCATGGCAGTACTAGCATACTGATCTAGCAGAAGTGAGTCAGGTTTCTCCCAACCAGTATTATGAGGCTTAACTCAGGTGGCAGCAATGTCGACAGCAGCAACACAAGTTATTAAAATAATGTTCTTATCCCACTAAGCTGAAGACTATTTTTGGCAGACAGACAGACATATTTTTTAAGATGAGAAATGAAACATGAACTAAAATTGGACTGTACACTGCGAAGTAGACTGTATCTCCCCAGACATCAAAAAACACTTGAAAGATGAACACATTCTACAGTACTTTTTAAGCCCTGACAGCTTGAATTCTTTTAATTATGTTGGCAATGACTTCCTTATGTATGTTATCTATTTAAAAGTCAGTGCATCTTTAAGTATGTTTCATATACGGCTTATCTTCACAGGAAAATAAAATTAAGTCCTTGTTTAAGATGATGCTCCCCAAAAAATACAGAAACCTGCTCCCCCAATAATAAAGAAACCTGCTGAAAGTCATGTGAATTGCAAGGCACTGCTTTTTCACTTTGCCAGTCTTTAGCTTTGCTCTGTAGGTCCGGATCTGAAAAGGCATTAGCTAAATCCAGGCTGTGAATTAAACCCACGAAAACTTTCTATTTACCTCAGAAGTTTTATGACTTGCCTTTCCCCTACTATTCTGGACTGCTTTGGCAAACACAAATCTGTATCACAAGACCACGAGTTTGGTCTTGTGACTGAAGACAAAGTGCCAGAATCATGGGCATAATTTTTTATTATTTTCTTACTTATAGATTATCTTGTGCATACCCGCAAAACAATCTGCGTTTCATATAGCAAAAGCCAGTGAAGAGAACCAATCTTGAACTGCAAACTAAGCACTTAGGCAAGGTTTGCAGGAGGCCCTTTACCACCAGGCACTACCATTCCTCTCCAAACCAAAGGTGAAGTTCTGCAGACTCTCCCTCATAACTGGCTTTGAGGAAGATTGAAAGGTCTCAGTCATATTTTAGGGCATAAGTAGATCTTATGCGTATCCTGACAGCCTTGAATAAGCCAGTACAAATTTGATATAGTCACTGAAATTCAACTCTGAGACATTTCAATCCATTTTCTCATGAAAACACATTCCATAATGGTAGTTAACGCAGAATTAACAGTGAAAACACTTAGAAATCAAACTGACTGTTAAATATCAAATACCTTAATGAGACAGCTGCTTTTTGAAACTCTCAGAATGGGAAATGCAACTGCTTTGTAAACATTTCATGCTAATTTCTCCCATCACTCATCTAGATCTTGATGCTACGTTAGAAAAAACAGGCTTCAGAGCAATGCTGAAAAGTTTGCTTTCCTTGAATAGCAAAGTCAAGGCCCCCTTTGAAGTCCCTCCTTATGGGGACTGTTTGCAACAACATTTCTGCAGTATGCTATTTTTCATCTCAAGCAATTTAATGCTGAAAGTCTTCTCAAAGAATCTGAAGCTATTTTGCTGATACCATGTCTTACGTATCTGCTTTGTGTGGGATTTTAATTCTTTAACCTATGACTGCAAATCCTATTTGTAAAATAAACGAGACCAAATATGTCTTATTGCCTACGGTTTGATTTCCAGCAACTGGGACACAAATTACTTAATCTTTTTAAGATGGTTCTAATGATGTTTGTTTTGAGCAAAAAAGCTCCTTGCTGTGCCTTGCAAACCATGATGTACTCAATTCTCTATTATCATATTTTCACTGTGGTTTAGTGCTCAATTAAATAGAGACTGGCAATTTTATATGTACTGCTACAGAAACTGGAGCAGCACTTTATGAAAGTCTTTTTCACTATTTAGGTTGTTTCAGTAAGAATAGAAACTCAAACTGTACTTAACTGTTCCAACTTCATTCCTGCAGACAGGAAACGCCAGAGTTAAATGTTGCTTCAGTTTTTAACATAAAAAAAAGGTCAGAGATTGAGTAGAGGCACAGCAAAAAAGCAAACAAAGGACTGCTTAATAGCATAAGCTATTGTCACGCATGTGAAGAATCATCCATAAACCAACAGATAGCGGTAGTATTAAATCAAGACGTGAGCAACTGAGAACCCACAAGAGCAAGTAAGTCAGTGTGTTTGAATCAAATGGAACTGGGTCCTTAATATTTGTATATTAGGCCAAGCAAGCTAACTTTTTTTTAAATGCACCCAAGACCTGACTCCCTAGATTTAAGTCCAGTGCTTAAATAATTTCTTAAATCCAAACTTCACAACAAGATTACTTGGCTGAAAATTTGGTCCTGTAGGCTTGATCCAACATTTCTCTAATAATTTCTATGTTTTTTTGGATAACACCCACCCAGCATTCGGCATCTATTTTTACAGGTGCAGCTAATTTTTTTAAAAAACTGAAACCAAAGCCTGATGTTTCCCATTCTTATTTCTATAAAAAAGGAAGGTTTCCTCCCTGAGGGCTGTGAGAAAGATTGGTAAGAATCCCATTAAAACAGCCAAAGCAAGGAGGAAGTGCTCTATTTAAAAGATCATCTAGTGAATAATCACTCTTCTGGGGCTGCAGGACGGAGCACTGCCATTTGCAAAGCTTCTGACTTCGCAAATCTGAAAGGAGCTCTTCACACACACCAGGCAGAGCCAGATACAAGGGATTTTGGGTAGCAGGGCTCAGGCAGCTGGGCTAAGCGGCACGCACAGAGCGGTCCACCTCAGGGAAGTTCATTCACTCAGTTGAGCACCAAGTCAACAGCAAACTGAAATCCTGCATTTTTTTCAACCACCAACGCTGTTTGTCGCGCATGGAAAACAACAGCAGCACAGGGGACCCATAGCCACATATCTCGAACATCAGGATCCTCGCCCTCACAGGCCTGCAAGCAAGAAGCAGCTCAGGAATCACATTAGGCTTTCAGAGGGTTCAGCACTGCTAATTTTATGCACATGTAGTTACATTTCAGAGATTACACATTAAAAAAAATATCAGCATGGTACGTTTATCTACCACATGATCTTGTTTTCCATTTAACTGCAACCTTTCATGCCCAGGAGCCCGCTATCTGCTGACAAATTGTCACTTGATGAACCGTTAGATTAAAGAGGAGAAATTTACTTTCTCAGAGAAAGCATTTTTCCTTCTAACGCTTATAATGTGGCAGATTTTCTATAGTTTGCATCTGAACAGGCAAGATGGAGCCTGTGGAAGGAGGATGCAGCACTGTGCTATGACTTTCTCAAGGACAGGCAGTGGGTCAGGCTCAGAGCCCAGATTTGAATCCAGGTCTCCTGAATCCCCATCCACTGGTCCACACCATCCGTCTTCTCTCAAGGGAGGAAAATCAGCCTCACTGCACATCTAATCAAGCACGTTTCCCCCTTTTCTTGGAGGAAGTTGGAAGAGGCGTGTAAATTCATTCAGCAAGACAATGGCCAAGTTAATTATGTTCTATTAATACGATTTGCCACTCCACAGACAAATAATTTTTAATTTTTTTTTCACCATATTAATGACAAGTTATTCAGAAGTTACTATTTCCTACATGCAACAAAAGTCAGTTTAAGAAAAAGGGAAAACCAGATACCAAATAACTTTTTTTTTTTAACTTAAACCTCAATAAATCCTCAATACAGGAAAACAAACACCCATGACATGCTTTTCTCCTCCAAAAGAATGCATTTTGTATTTGCCCAGTGCAACCAGACAACCTAGTTACAGAAAATTCAGGTCGAAAGTAACAGCCCCATAACAACACACTAGGCACAAGTTACGCTGACAGCAGTATCTCATACAGCAGCTATCAGCCTGAGGTAAGAAACACGACTGATGGGTCCTACCGGCAGGCACCTGCAGAAAGCTGAAAAAAGAAAATCTATTAGAGATACAGTGTCAGAAGAAAAAAATAATTGTTTCGAACCAAGTATGACCTGACAGCATCTTTTTAATCCCATTAAAAGAAAGAAGCACTTACTGAAGTTGATACTTACTGAAGTTCGTACTTACTGGCTCTAACCCTGACAGGAGAAGGCAGCTTAGACGTCAGCCTCTGGACGAGGCCCCTACAAGCACACAATGTTTTCCAGCATATTTCTATTAGAAGGAGAGAGTTGGAACATGCCAAAAGAACCAAGGCAACCAATGTCATGGAGAAAGGGAGAGAGAGAGAGCAAGCTTGGTTTATAACACCAAATGGAGTTTGGCCAAGGAAGAAAAATGGCCAGGGAAAAAGAGGGCACACAACAGTCCCAATTTCATTTTGCACGACTGTATATCTACTGAGGCTTCACCATGGAATGGGCCATCTCCCACATCCCCGTTTTTCACATCAAGCCTCCAAGCTTCCTTCCTTGCAAGACACATACTCCTTGGAAAATGCAATACTCCCTAGATTTACCAAAGTATTTTGCTTCTGTTAGTCTGTCTCACTAGCCTCCACCTGCCTGCCTCTGCTCATCTCCCTCTGACCCTACCTGCCCAGCATTTCTACCCTTCCCATGTCCTACACCACTCATTCCTCCCTTTGCCAATACCGCACCTTGGTGGGGGCTCTCTGTCCTCCATGGCGTCAGCGGTGTCGTTTGCCACGACTGGGCTTTGCTGGATGTCTCCTGGTAGCCTGGGGTCCCCACCGGCAATGAAGTCAACGCTTTTCTTCCACTAGCAAGTCTCTCCTATTGAAGGCTTCTAAGTCTTCCCTTGTCTTCCAGATGCAGCAACCCTCGCAAGGGTAAGCTCGCTGCTCTTCCTTCCTAGACGCCTCAGCAGGCAGCCAGGTCTGCAGACTAAAACCTAAGTGCCTGTGACAAGCAGCCAAAGAGGAGGAGCCACTACCAGCACATGATAAGCACGTGTGGAGAACCACTGGTGGCCAGGGGACCTACTTTGAGCCCTGCTGACCTAAAAATACCTGATGGGCTGGGCTCCTTTACGGATGAAGGCTCTTGTATGTGTTGGCCCCCCAACAGTAATTTCTCCAGACTGCAAGCACGAGTCATTTCTCTGAAGCAAAGGTTCAAAACACCATACCACCTTATCTCATAAAGAGCATTAGCAACTGAATCCACTTAACCCTTACAGATGAAGGAGTGGTCAAGGATTGCAGACTTATTTTAATCATAAGTTTTTGATTAACCCTTTAGATCAAGCATCATCAGCCAACATAGGTATGTATCAGTCTCCACGTCCATGCGTCTCTTCTCGGAGTGGGGTGCAGACAGGGCGTATCTGGACTGCAGTCAAAACTTTTTTCTTCAGAGCTTCTTGGCAGATTGCTGAATTAGTGGATAGGATGGGCCAAGGCACAAAAGAAATATAAAACTTTCATACTAAACCGCTACTAAAAAATTCCTATACGTTAAGAAAAGAAAGCTACAGCCCTTTCAGGGTAGTCATTTTTGTCCTACTGTGATTTGAAATTTCTTACATCTCACACAGATTACCATCTTCTGACTGCAGACATCATGCACACAGCAGGTATGAGGGGAGAACGAACTATTTGTGTACATCATTACATTTGGATCCAGTATCCAAGCCTCTTTCCTTACAGCTGAACAGATTACTCCAAAAGCAGAAACATGATCTAACATTCCAGCCCAGAAATTTCCTTCACCTGGCATTGAGTTTTCTCAGAGCTATTCACCATCCCTTGATAAGTCATTCAGCTGAACCATTAGCAAGATAGGAACACTCAGCTTTCTGCGACACTCCTCACATTGGCATTCTGGCATGTGAGGATGCAGTTTCACTGCCACAAGCTGTAAATCATTAAAATAATGCACACTTCCATGCACATTTTTAAGACATTTTTCTCTCTAGAGGGTTAACTTGCTTAGATATGAAGTGATATTTTATTCTTCATATACACTGTTAGGAAGGAAAAATAAGTCCTGATCTAAGTTTTGATAGGCTTAACCAAAACCACAACTATGAAAATAAAACTCTTCTGCATTCAGAATCCACAGCAGAATTTTGCTGCTTTCCTCATTTGAATTACAGTTTCTGTAGTTTTCATTGTAGCTTAATTATTTTCCTCCAAAGGATTTTGGTCCCATAAAACACAACCGTTCTGAAGACTTGGAAATGTACTTTCTCAACAGGTACAGAACAAGCAACAATAACACACACTTCCTGCGGCTACCTCTGCCAATCTCATGAGCAGTTGCAGCACCCTGGAAAGAGGGTTCTGCCTCCACACCCATCCACTGTCCGTCTGTGCCAAGACAGAGACCCAGGCAATAATTGCTGTAGTGCTTTTGTAGTGTCCACAGGGAACAGAAATCAGAAAGGAATATTGAGCCAGATCAAAGCTTGTGCTGTTTGGCATCCTGCCTCCTGCAGCAGCCTCTGGGAGATGCACAGCGGAAGAGCACAGGAATCATTTTGAATAGCTATGGACACAGATAGGATCCAGCTTAGCAGCCCACAGATACTGCCTGCTGACTTTTCAAGTCTTGTCCTGTACAGCACCCAGAAAAGCAGTACCTGTCTGTACCCACTGTGGGCCACTATATGAAACTGCTCGATGGCTTTTAACACATCTGCACTGCCACACCAAAGAAGCAGAAAAAAGGCTCCAGGCTACTGAAGCAACAGAAAACAGTGAAGGTGCTATCTCAGCAGCAGAAGAAACCAATTTGGAATGTACTGTAAGGCAGATTTTTACAAAGCCTGATTAATATCATGCTTGCATTGTGACAGAAACGTTGCATTTACATAACTTTCTAGCAGCACACCATTTTCTACCTCTAAACCCCTCTGGTCTCCATAAGCTGCTTTGGTGAAGCTGCCTTCCCTCACACTCACCCACAGGCGAGTGAGCAGCTCGTCTACCAGCTACTACAGAGCCACTACCCTCATCATCCCACCTCCCACGGGATCTTGAGATTCCTCCCGTCTTTAAGACATAATCCTACAACTATCTTATATTTATGTGGCAATAACGTCTCAAAGACTCACGCTATGGTGTGCCACTTGACACATCAGATACTCCTAAGGAGTACGCTAAGCACTGAAGAATTACCATGCACAGCATCACAGCAGTCAACAAAACAACCAGAACGGGCTACACCTCCTCTTCAGACTGCTTCCTCAGAGGGCAGGTACAAGACAACAGTTCTGGATACCTGGGTCCTGTTTTGAGCCTGCTTTCTAGTACCAAAAAAGACACTTCAACTCAATACTGTCCATTTCAGCAATTTATCAGGAGAGACCAGCTCATCCTTAGAGGAAACTGCTGAAGAAGTGCTTTCTTCCAGAATGGGTTCCTGGACCACACCAGTAGGTACTGGGATCAGGCAGGTGGACTGTTACCTCTCCCCTGGTGCACATACACACAGTAGGAGAGGAGCTGGGACCTTGCTTTCACATTTAATCCGAAATCCGCCACCTTTGCAGGTGACTGGCCATCCTCTCACACTGCCATACTGTAACGCTCAGTCTGCATCGCCTTTACAAGAAGAGTTACTGTAAAATTACACCAAGACCTCGCACCACGCAATAGCAGGACATCATGGTTTGCAAGTCTCACTCTGAATTGCACTGGCATTTGTGGGCTGCCAGGGCTTGAGATAATTTCTTCACTTGAACTTGATTTTCCCATGTTCTAGTCTACCCCATATCACCACAGATTTGTTTAAATGATGGAAGATGACTGACAGTGCCATGAATAAGACGCGTCATTCCCCTCGTTTACAGCCACAGACTCTAGCTGTCATTTACATCACCCTGTTTATCAGCCCCAGAACACCTCCTCCATCCAGCTGTTCTTACCCAGACCTGCAGCTCCAACAAGTCACCAAATAAACACACCGACCAAGTCCTTGCCCCTTCAGTGTTCTTCACAAGGGCTTTTCCACCCTCCAATGATGGTGTTCAGGACTAATATATTTTTCTAAGACTTGCTATTTCCCACACTTAGGCTCCACCCCATGATTGCAAAGGCAAACCAAAGTTACTCTTGCTGTTTACTTCCTAATTTATGAACCCCTGTAAGAGGAAACCAGATCAGTCCCTATTTCAAGGCTTAATCAACAATGCAAAACAAGCAGATGGGGTAAAAACTCATCTCAGCAGACACGTTAACATCAGGGTGGAATAAGGTACTTTAGCAAGGAAAAAAATTGTTACTGAGAAACAAAAGATGGCTTAAAGAACGCATTAGAAATAATCAGCTCAGCAAACAGCTAACTTAACAGCACTCCTGTAACAGCCCGCTCTGGAAAACACCAGAATTGTTTTTCACTTCCACAATATCTCCGTTTTGGTTCACACACACTGATCGCTACACATTTGCACCATTTCAAGTCGCTGATATCTGTAGCACTCAACTTTCAACTTTTTGTTTTGTCAAGGGTCCTGTTAGGACAGAATTCTTGGCCTGATCAACGTCACCAGTTTTTCCCACTCGCTGAACAACCAGTGATGGACAACCAACGCTTCGCAATAGTCACGATGCGATGCAATACCGTTATTGTTTCGGGCAGTGACCTTACACCAGCAAAACCAGTGAGCACTTAGAACCTGGAGTATTTGCTGTGTGAGGAAACGGGCTTAAAGTAGAGGTTAAGAAAATAAACAAAAACCCCAGTGCCTGGTAGCCCATTAACTTAGCCAAAGAGAAACCACTGAGGGGAAAAAAATGGATACAGGCTTCACGCTGCATCCCATGCTCACGCAGCTGAACCCTGCAAGGAAAGCAGTTCCGATGTGGGCCTTTGGACTGGGCTCTGAGTCAGCGAGTCTTTTGACTCAACAGGTTTGGAAGTCCTGGGACACCAGGGAAATCTCCAAACACAAGAAAAGAAACTCAAATACAAATAACAAAGTGCACATTTAAGAAATAAAACCCATGCACAGGTAGTGGCCATCATTAATAAATAAAATGAACAGCTACCACACATGCACGCTACTCCACGCATGACTTCGAGTCACTAAATCTTCCGAAGTCAACGATCTGGATTGTATTAGCCACGTTTTCCCTTCCTGATTGTGGAGTAGGAACACCACAGCCCAATCCATCTGCACTTGAGCGGGCACAGACCAACTGTTGCACAGTGCGTATGGCATTTCAGGCAGTAATTCAAACCTTTCACCCGTTGGGAGTTTTATTCAAACTGCTGCGAGCCAGACTGAATCCATATGGAGCAAAGAGGTTTGATACTAGAGGGGAAAGCTTGACTGACCCCAAGCCATTGCTGCTGCATCCCAGCCCACTGCTGCATGCAGCTCGACAGGAAAACCCCCTGCACCCAGGGCAACACAAGGAAGGGTCTGTGGAACAGGCACACGTTGCTTCCCTGCATGGTCGGCACCCACAAGGCAGTCTTCAGCCTCAAAACAACCAGCATAACCAGCAACAGTTGAGCTTTCAGCATGAAGATGCAAACCCACTCAGAATTACGGCACATCCCACGTATATGGGGAATACACATGTGCCCCCTCCCCCCCACCAGCTTAAGTCCACTCACTGTAGTCCGGGAAACAGCTAAATATTTGGCCTGTCAGCCCAGTTACGAGGACCCTCAGAAATATCCACCCACAATTGCCCGGCTTTTGACCATTTAAGAATAAGATCGCCCACAGCCAAGTCCCCATCAGCGCTCAGAGTGTTTACATAACGCGCAACATCCCTCGCAACTGCGCCTCAAGTACGGGAGGAAAAACACGGGGAAAGTTGGAGC
>NW_010274430.1:26494-26700 GCF_000690775.1 Eurypyga helias | reverse complement strand
GGGGGGGCGGGCCCGCGCCCACCGCTGGCCGGACCCTCTGAGCGACGGCACAAGCATCCGAGTGCTGTCGTGCGGGGGGGCAGGGCCCGCAGGGAAGAGCCGCTGTACGAAGTGAGGCAGCCGGAGGAAGCACTCGCTCAGGGCCGCTCTGGGGAGAGCAGGAGCAACTCGGGTGTGGCTGGTGGGTGTGGGGCAGGCGACAACCT
>NW_010274430.1:0-26292 GCF_000690775.1 Eurypyga helias | reverse complement strand
CCTCGAATCCGGTGTTCAGTTCTGTGCCCCTCACTACAAGAAAGGCACTGAGGTGCTGGAGCATGTCCAGAGAAGGGCAATGGAGCTGGTGAAGGGTCTGGAGCACAAGTCCTGTGAGGAGCGGCTGAGGGAACGGGGATTGTTTAGCCTCATGAAAAGGAAGCTGATGGGAGACCCAATCGCTCTCTACAGCTACCTGAAAGGAAGTTGTAGGGAGGCAGGTGATTCTCCTGGGTAACTGGTGATAGGGCAAGAGGAAATAAACTCAAGTTGCGTCAGAGGAGGTTTAGATATGAGGAAAAGCTTCTTCACTGAAAGAGTGGTCAGGTGTTGGAACAGGCTGCCCAGGGAAGTGATGGAGTCACCATCCCTGCAGGTGTTCAAAGAACGTGTAGACATGGCACTTGAGGACATGGTCTAGTGGGTATGGTAGTGCTGGGTTGATGGTTGGACTAGGTGATCTCATAGCTCTTTCCAGCCTTAGTGATCCTGCGATTCTTGTAAAAGGAAGATTTTGGGGAAATGGGAAACAAGTCAGTAGAAAACCAGGCACATCTAATCCAAAAATGATGCAGTTCAGAAAACAGGATGTAGTACTCTTGGTGTTTTTCTGAGGTGTAGGCAGCAAGAAAACACTGAAAGAGAGAAAGCTGGAGCTACAGCCTTCCAGTACTTGAAGGGGCCTACAAGGAAGCTGGGAGGGGACTTTTTACAAGGGCCTGTAGTGACAGGACAAGGGGTAATGGGTTTAAATTGAAAGTGGGGAGGTTTAGATTAGATATCAGGAAGAAGTTCTTCTCAGAGGGGGTGGATGGAACAGTTTGCCCAGAGATGTTGTAGATACCCCATCCCTGGAAGTGTTCAAGGCCAGGCTGGATGAGGCTTTGAGCAACCTGGTCTAGTGCAAGGTGTCCCTGCCCATGGCAGGGGGGTTGGAACTAGATGATCTTTAAGGTCCCTTCCAACCCAAACCATTCTATGATTCTGTCTTGGAGAAGTGTAGCCTTGTGGGGAGGACCCACTGTGGAGCAGTTTGTAAAGGGCTGTCCTGTCATAGTGACTCCGTACTGAAGCAGGGGAGCAGCCTGAGGAGGAAGGAGCAGCAGGGACAAAGCATTATGAACTGACCCCTACCCTTGTTCCCCACCCCTCTGTGGCACTAGTGGAGGGCAGGAGGAGGCAGAGCAGTCAGAAATGAGAGAGTGGAAGAAGAGTGGGTTGGGGGAAAGCTGTTCTTAGTTTTGTTATTTCTCACTGTTCTATTGTCAATTTGCAATAAATTAATCTTCCACAAGTAGAGTCTGTTTTATGTGTGGTGATAATGGGTGAGTGATCCCCCTGTCCTTGTCTCAACCCATGGGCTTTTTAATTTTATTCTCTTCGCTTCCTGCAAAGGAAGAGGAGAAAGAGAGCAGCTGGGTGGGTGTCTGGCAGCCAGCCGAGGTCAACCTATTACAGCACCCTTAATTATCAAGCCCACCTGGTGGTACCCTGGGTAAACACCTCATGTCCTAGGAAGGATGCAGTATGGAAGGAGGAAGCAGATGAAGTGATGTGTGGCTTGTACTTTATTATGCTATACGTTCTAGAAAGTAAGGAACAAGTGTGCCTTCCAACTTGGGCAGTCACAGGTTAAAAATGACTTGTGCTGTAAATCTCATAAAGTCATTGATAGCTGAGGTACATAAGTAATTGAGTTTTCCATGACAACTCTCTTTCCTGAACATTCATTGACACTCATATCCAGCTGTTGTGGTATTTTACCTGCTGGCTTTGGCGTATTTATATTAATTATACATTAGAGGGAGCTGCAACAGTGTGGATTTTTTTTTTTTTTTAATTACAAAGCCACTTGTTGCAAGATTTTGCATCTATGTAGTTTCATTCCAAGTGCTTCAAAATCTTGTGCTAATTTGGCAAGCAGATGTAAAGTGGTTATTCCCATTGCAAGAATAAATTTAGCTCTCTGTACTCTGTAAGAGGAATCTTTTTACTATTCAGTATTTATGATTTCTGGCCATCTGCTTTTTTTTTTTTAAAAAAAAAAACAACTAGAGCTGATAAATTAAAAAAAACCCAAATGTAGAGATATTTCCCATAGAAATAGTACTTGTTGTCTTGAGAGTCCAAGCTCTTACCTATAGAAAATTTATCTGGAAGATTCAGGTTCTAAGACTGAAAAATTTAAATTTATTTAAAAATATTTTTTAATGTGTAGTGCGTGTCAGTGTTAAAAATGTACAAAAGAAAATACATTGTTCATTTTGGGGAGAGTTGAAGCATTAAAATAGCATAATGGAATGTGGAAATTTTTAAGACTTCTAATCAACATCGAGCAGCTTACACAATTCTTGAATAATTTAATAATTATGGACAGAACTCAGTTTCAGACATTCTTCATTAAATTATATGTGATTTTTTTTTCTCTGCTCTGGTGTCACAGTCCTCCTCTGGACCTTCTCTATCTAAATATTAAATATCTAAATACTAAAGCAGTTTAAACCTTCACAGTAGAAATTGAACAAACTGGTTTGCAGTATGAATGTTACTGGTTTTGATGATTTCAGGGGGATATAAAATGAAGATTATATTAAACCCAGGTTGGCTCCTGTTTTGCAGTTGGGATGACTACCCTTGCTGTAAATAGCAGGTCCATATGAGTAGTACAGATGAGGCATTCTAGATCATTGCTACATTAACATGAACTTAGGAGAGCTAAATAAAATGGCAGAATCCATCTTTCCCATTTATTCCCTATTAAATTACTTAATTTTCTATTTAATAAGCCACAGCAAAGGTGAATTCTCTAAATGAGCTTGTGCTGATGGAAAGCCAAGCAATTTTGCATTCTGGTTACTTTGCTTGTAAGAGCTGAGACACATGATTAAAAGCAAAATAAATAGTATTATTCAGGGTGGCTAAGGATAACCTTATGGAGAAAGTAAAGCAATTTGTCATCAATACTAATTTTTCCTGAGCTTCCTGGTTAGGAAATATTCATCATGTTTATAGGATTCCTTTTCACTTTTTCTTAGAAATCATCTGAAAATGAGGGTTGTGGTAGATGCAAATGGCCTTCTTTCCCTTGGGAGAGTAATTTTAATTTTGCTGAGTAATCTCTTTACATATTTCAAAGAACAAAATAATTATGTCAAATAAAGCCACAGCCTGATTCAGTTACTTAGCAACATTTAATGCTAACAAACAAGAAAGTGATGCAGCAGCAATAAAATCATTAGAAAGCAGAAAGGAGCTCATGACAAGAATGAAGACAGAAGTTGTAGTATTTTATAGGTAAAACAAAACTGGAAGAGAACACATAGTCCAAGCAGTTGTCATTTTTCCAAGGAGCCAGTTGCTTATAACTTTATTTTTTAGGAAAGCTTCTAACCTGGGAAAAACCAAACCAAAACAAACCCAACAAAACCAAAGCCTGGACTCATTGTCCTATTACTTAATGTGTGATTTTCAAGGTATGAGAGAGTTCTTCAGAAGTTTTTTTGTGGTCGGCATAATTTTTTTCCTAAATTTTCTATCATCAGTTCTACCGAAACAAGAGGTAATGCTGCTGGTCTTCCTTCATTGTATTTATTACTCTCCCCAAATTATGAGAAGATAATATTTAAGTGTGTTAGGATAACTATAGATGCATAAGAGAGCATCCCCCTTGCTGGAGGCTTGGCTCCTGGGGCTTGGGGCCAGCTGGGAGCTGGTGCAGCCCAGGGCAGCCTCCTTCCTTCCCAGGGACAGCACTGTGGGGAACCAGCCTGACCTGGTCATGTAACCTGCTGACCTAGACCTGCAGACTGACTTCACAGCTTGACCTTGAACCTGGACACTCTCAGTGAACTTGCCCTCATCTGCTTGCCTCGTGCAGGCAGACCCCAGCCAGCCCCAGGATCCCTCTGGGCTCCCCACTCCGCAAGGATGTAATGTAATCACACCAGACAAATTGCTCCCCGAAGACCATGGGGAATGGAAAGCCTTTATGAAAAGCAACATAGGAGCTTTGTGAAAGAATAAATTCACAGGTACACAGTAGGTTATTAACAATTGCATTCAAAGATGTAATTATTTTCAGCAAAGATTCACAAATCAATGTTGGATGTAGAATTTTAATATGAAATATGTTTTATTATATAATCTGCGGTTGAATGTAAAACCAGATTTATTTTGGTGGAAAGAAACAGTATAGAGTGTAGGGCGAAGAATTCTGAAAACTAGTAATTATTCTAGGAAAAAAATGGTAACAGTTTGCTGGGAAATAACATTAAGGGAGAACTAAAAGACATTTCAGTGTTGCAGTGAAAAGCATGATTTTAGTTAAACTCCAGAGAAACAATCTGAAAAACAGCGGGTACCATATCTTGAGACAAATCTTTAATGGAAAGCTCTGGGACATGAATAGAAATTACACTGTTTGATCAGTGTCAGGTTGGATACTCACAACTACCTCATTTGCAGTGGGGGAAATGTGAGGTCAAAACTGAGTTTTGGAAAAGAAATATTATTAAAAAAAAAATTAGCTTTGCCTATGTAAGACAAATAACTAAGAAAGGAAATAAATTAGTTGAGGAATTTCTATATGGGTGGAATTTCATGGCAGTCGAAGGTATCAGTAATAAATTATAAATAAAAGTGAGGTTTATTGCTTTTAAGCTAATGAAGGATGGTGAGAGATTTTCTGACCTTCTACTTGAAACCTTTAATTAGAACAAAACCAATTTTTAGATACAGACTTCCTATATGGGTATGTTGCCAGTGTTTTCACCATATTTGTATGCATCCATATGACCAATAAATTGTTTTGGATCAGTGGTTTCAAATATCTTCATAAGAGAAAGCAACGGCTGGAGAAAAACCTAGGGGCATACAGCTTGAGGAGAAATGGATCAAAACTGAAGACAACTTTGTAATAATTAAAATAGATATAAAATTAATCTGTAAATGAGGAGATATCCAACTTATAGGAGAAAGGCGCTCTCCTTTTCTTCACTCTTTTCTCTCAGCTTTTCCCATAGGAAGAATTGGAACAAAGAAATTTAATTAATTTTAAAGAGAAGCTTAATGAGTATATGAAGGGGGCTATATGATGTAGTTGAATCTGACTGCAGGGAATGGATGAAAACTGGTAGCGGAACTGAGAAGGCTAAGAAAAATGTTAAACTATTAGTTCTACAAAGTCATGTGCACTGGTGTTTACTGTTACTTCTCAGAACTGGAACATCTTCCACTCTTACTGGAAAATTTTCTCTGGTAAATTTTTCACTGTTGAACTGAATGGCTTAATTTCTTGAGGTTTTGGTAGTTTTCAGTTTTCATGTCACGTTCTTGCAATTTTGACAATGTAAAGCAGGGGAGGAGGGTAGAATGAGGTAGGGGCACAAGGAAGAATGGGAGATGCTGAAATACAAGCAATTATTTCTGTAGATGTAGGTAGCAGAATTAGAGTTTTGGGATAATCACATGAAGAACACTGGAGCATTGTAAATTCTGCTGGTGTGTGTGTCTGCTGCTCTGGGATGCAGTCTGTGCCCCAATGCTCATTTTTTATTACAAACTTACTTAGTACCATGGGTTATGATTATTATATTGTTCTAAGATTTAAAACAGGAGCAAAGTTTTGTGACTTTTTGACAGGAAATAAGGTTTTAGCAGCTTTGGGGCACTGAGTCATCATAGACATTGGTGTATCAGATTGGTTTTTAATGGCTAATTTCTTTGAGATGTGTTATGGCTGCCATTAATTGTGACAGATAAATGGATAGGTGCAGTTTATGCTTTCATCCCTTTCAGGTGTCATGTAATGATTTTGAAACCTCACATTTTCACTCTGTCTTTTCTCTGGAGTTTCGGGGTTATGATGGCTTTCTCTTCAAAGCCATTATTCATTCCTGAGCTCAGGCTGTTCATGGCTTTGGCCAGAGGGAGTCACTGTCATATTTAAAATGCACCGCCTTCTCACTGCAGCTGGAAATTAGTGGCTTTGTCAAGTCGTTGTGCACATGTAAGCCTGCCTTACATGTGCCCTTTTTTTCTGAGAAATAAGTTGTGGTTATAAATGACATAATGTTGTTTCTTTTTAATAGAGTAATTTGCAGTGCTGCTGAAGGAGTGATGAGTTCAGAATGCTTTTATCCTTTCTTGGAAAGATAAGTGATTCTAATGAGTGAAACCAAAACCTGAAGATTGACTATATAGAGGTTGTTCTATAATATGTGCTCTATATATTGTATATTTACAGCTAAGTTCACTACTCAAAAATCTATCAGAGATTAGTACATGATCAGTAATTCTATACCTCATCATTAGTAGTCCTCATGATTAGTAATTCCATATGATCTGTGGTTGCAAAGACTTCACTTTGGAAGCACTAAACAGAGGAAGTCTTAAAAAGTAATGTATTTTGTCAAATAAGAGCACAGTATATTTTATGATCCTTATTCATAGTCTTCCTCACCATGTAATCACAATCTCTAAATTCACATTTCCTGAATCTGAAATGCTAGCTTTCTATTGTTATTATGAGTTTGTCCAGTAAAGCTTTATGGATTGAACTTCCTGCATTTGGTTATTTGTTCTTTGCTTACTGTATTAATGTGAACACCACTTTGTATGACAGCTTTCCTTAAGTACCATCCAAGCCCCAAGGGAGTCCAGTAGGATTTTGACCTTTATTTCACAGGAAATGAATCAGGCTTTGTTATACGGAAGAAAAGCAACTGAATATATGCAGCTACGGTTGTAAACTTTATAGTTTGGTTCAGTGCCAGTCTAGTATTAAAAACAGTCATGAAAGATCTGGGTAAATTTCAAGTTTGTTTTCTTGGGTTTTGTTTTTTTCTTTTCTTACCCTGTAAGAAGGAAGAAACAAAAGCAACATTTTATTCAGTCACAAATAGGTTTCTGGGGAAGATTTTGCTATACAGAGCAGGACTCCTTGGCAGTCTGTTTATCCAGTTCTCAGCAAGGTTTAGAACGATTAATCCTGGGTGCACATTTCTTCACGTTTACTGGAAACCTTGATTATGATTTTATAGATATTTTAAATATAAAGTCTATGGAAATGGATAGGAGATTTTAGGAAACAGTTAAAGGCCTTGTGCATAGCAAAATTCATTTTCCTGGCGCATTTGGATGGAAAAAGGAGGATTGTAATTAAACTAAACATAGTCATTTCCAGAAGCACATAGGGCTGGAAGACACGTAGATTTCACTCGTTCATTATTTGAACACAAGCAATATGAAAAGAATGAAATAATTTGTAAAACCTATTAAGATAAAGCTAACTCATTAACACCCATATTGGACTAGAGAAACAGCAGGAGGTGAGCAATGTGCCTTTCAAGTTGGAAATTTATGCTAGCAAATACCAATAAACAGTGTGAATAGTCTTGCTGATAGCATTGGGAATGCTGTTTAGACTGACATTGCGTAGCTGGGTGTATAGTTATCCCATCATCCAGAGGAAAGAATCACTTAGGTATTTTTCTCCTGCAAGCACCCCAGTTAAATGAACATAGTATTTACTGCGGCAATGATCACCTGTCTGTACCCAGAGGATAAATAAATGTCTTTAAAACTCTGAGAATGAAACAGGAAACACATTTCCATGGTTCTCATTTTTTTTCCTTCCCTTTCTTCCGCTTCTTTCTTCCTACTTTGACTTCCTAGATGTTGTAGAGTGTACATCCCACACTGCTCCTCAGTAAAAAACAAAGGACTTGTACACACACAGCAGACAGCTGTGGGCTGGTGGCCTATGTCCTTTCAGCTGGTTTCTGGGTTCTGTGGACGTTTTTGTTCTTCACTGTTCTGACATGAGAAAAAGGCTGCCCCGGATGAGTATTGTCTCCCAAGACTGTGGTCATCCTTTGAAGATAAGGTGTTTAGCATCTAGATCATCCCCTGGGTCCTTTGAGAAAACAAAATGGTACCCAATGACTGCATACACACTGTCATATTAAACATCTGGAAAAGGAATTTTAGGGCAAAAGGGCATTGTTTTACATCTGATGTAACATAACAGGCATCTCAGATCTCTCTGGTGTATGCCGCTAGTATCCCCTGAAGGAAGCTTTGGGTATGTACGGTGCCTAAACCATCCCACAGAGCACACCACCTCCTGTGCGTGCCTGGCACTGTGCAGGCTCGGGATGTTCCAGCTGCTCTTACAAAAAGACAACCTAAAGGAGAACTGAGGATCCTTTGTAGAAAACAACCAGAATACAGGCTGCATGTGAGGGCAGTATGTAAGTTGAAAGATGTGCTATCTCTAGTGCTCTACATGCATTTGTTTCACCTTCCCAAAGCTGAAAAATTCACCTAATGGGGGAGGTGGGCATTCACTCCTATTCACTGGCAGTAGGTTTTGGGGATGAACTGGAATTTGGATCTCTCTGTAAGGTACAGTAAAGATGTAGCCAAGTTGATTAAAGATACAGCTAACTTGTTTAAAGATGGCCCAGTCAGATCCTTCATTTTCTATTACTGTTGTAAAGGTCTGGTTCTGTGATACCACCAGTTGTGAAAACTGCTGAATCTGAAACAAATTTAGCCTAGGTAATGGCAGCAGGATTAAACCCCACAGAACTCTGTTCTATGGAATCTTCATCACATTTAAATCAATATGCTTAAAAGAACATATTTATGATTGTACTAATAATTAATTGTTGCTGTTAACCTCTACCCCTATAATAATTCTTCAACTCTGGGGGGATGCAGCAGTTATCTATTGATCATTAGAGTTAGCACATTATTCTGATTTACCTGTCTGAAAGATACTACATTTTGTTTTTGCTAAATTGAAAAGTTAATCGCTTTCCTGTATTCATGTATATTAAGGAGATCATTTCCTGATTAAATTTGCTGACAGTTCTAAAATGTAAATGCATGTCATGTACCATTTTTGTGTCTCTATTTTATAGCAAAGTTATATTTTATTCATTTAATTAAATAAGAAAGATGAGGGAAGAAGTCATTTATAACTTTGATGCTAGATCTTTCAGCTCCAGAGCTGGGATCAGTACAAAATATATTTGGCATAGTAAAAGTAAGATGGTCAGGAGAAAAGTGATTTTTCAGCCCTTAAAGCTGGACTAGGATGAGTTCCTATAGCGACAGATGAAGTTTCATCGGGCTGTAACTACCATTTTGGATGCTTATTCCTTTGATAGTCACTTCCATACTTGTTCTGGAAACTCTGTTTTAGGGAGTGTTAATCCCATGACAGTAACTGGCATAAAGCGGTGCTGCAGGGATTACATCTGTGAGGTGAGCTGGGTTCACTAACTTCAGTCGGAATTTGGCAGGATGAAGACTGTGCCCAAGATGCTGCTGTTGTCTAAGAATTAAGTAGAAGCTGCATCACCTCTTGGATACAGGCTGTGTTAGTCCATAATGTTATGGCTCTTTCACACTGGAAAAGCTATTTGCCAAAATATCTGCACTCAGATTTACTGGAACCCCCAGGTTATGGAGCACAGTGCTTGTGGATGTGGGTAGGAGATTTAGGCTGTGTACTTTTAAAACAGCTCCCACCTATTTCCCGCCACAGCCTCAGTCATATCCCATGGCTCTTGCAGCAGCTGCACTTCTGGAACATCCAGCTCTTAGCACTTTTCACGGGATAGCAGAAAATAAATTAGTGCTGACAACACTGTCCTGAGTCCAGTGCCTTTCCCCTGAGGATGCTGAACGTGGTTTCCACCCATAATGATGCCCTAACTGATTAGTCAACATGTCTAGCAATGTGGCATGATTTTCCCGGGGCCTGGTTCAAAGCCTTGTACTTGGCATGCTCTGGTCTTGCAGCCTTCTTCAGTGCTAGGGGAGCAGAACTGCCTGCACATTTGCTTTTAACACAAACCCAGAAGTTGGCAGAACCTTCCCCTGGGGGAAGAAGGAAGAATGAGACAGCTGGCAGAGTGCTCTGTATGGTTTTTATCCTCCTTACCTAAGACCAGCACATGCTTATCCTCACCTTTTATTGTGCCCTAGCTGATAAAAAGAGAGGCAGCAGGTTAATTATAGGCATAAAGAGATAAACCCAAGATTTTTCAAATTTGTGCCAGTATGGGGGATTTACTTTATTTTCATGTTGGAAGAGTTAGTGAATTACAGAATCACAGAATAGTTAGGGTTGGAAGTGACCTCTGGAGATCATCTAGTCTAACCTCCTGCCAAGGCAGGTTCATCTAGAGCAGATCACGCAGGAACGTGTACAGGCAGTTTTTTAATATCTCCAGAGAAGGAGACTCCACCACCCCTCTGGGCAGCCTGTTTCAGTGCTCTTGCACCCTCAGATTAAAAAAGTTTTTCCTCAAGCACAGGTGGAACTTCCTGCGCTCCAGTTTGTGCCGCGTTACCCCTTCTTCTGTCGCTGAGCACCACTGAAAAGAGTCTAGGCCCATCCTCTTGACACCTGCCCTTTAGAAATCTATAAGCATTGATGAGATCTACTTAGAAATTATTTACCCTTACTCCAGGCCATCCATTTAATTTAATGCAGCACCAGCTACTGCTCTGATGGGTTTGGTTTTGTTGGTTTTGTTTTGTTTTTTACAATTTTGTGTAGTATGTACGTGCTTTGAGCATGAAGTCCATCAGGAGATAGATGTTAGCAAAACCTTCACAGCTTCCAACACTGCAAGAATGTAATGAGCCCCACAGCCTGAAAGTCCTGGTGGTGGGAGGAATAGGCTGATGAATTCTGGTGGCAGCAGGAGTTCAGTGGCTGTAAAGCACTGGGTTTAGAGGATGAAAATGCATTAAGCAAGTGCTATGTACTTTCCCTAATCTATCACAGCACAATCTATCATGCATCTCCTCTTCCTTGGATGAAATCGCCTTCTAGCAACATCAGCACAAATATTTGGAAGAAGATAGAGAAACATATGGCTTGCAGTACTTCACTGACAAATTGCTTCAGCAGAAAGCATGCCTTTTCATTTACCTTCCCAGCCAATGCTTAGAGTTAATCACAGCAGCTAAGTGCCACTGCTGTGCCATATGGAAGCAGAGCTAACTGTGTTAGCAGAAATTTAAACACATGTGGGGAGAGTCACAGGAATTATGAGACCTGGGAGTGTATGTTTAATAGTTAAGACAGGAACACTTGACAAGAAAAGAGAGGAAAAAGTTGCACATTTTTTGGAATCTTATTCTTTCCAAGGCACTCTCTCTTTTGGCTTAAGCTTTCACCTCATATGCTCCTTTGGGTATCCCTGTGCTCCATAAATTTTAGCTACTTGATAGGGTAGGCAGCAGTAATAGTGGGAAAGCGGTCCTGATCTCGCTGAAATCAGTGGCAAGACTCCAGTGGACTAGGGAGGGCCAAAATTTCTCTTTTAATGTAGATTCAATTCTATGAAAAATGTTGGCTTAAACAAAACCAAAACCCTTTCTGCTGTCTTTCTAAATATTACAGGAAAATGCTACAACTGGGTCCCTATTCTCCAGTTACTTGCCATTCTGATGAATTACTGGGTTGTATTGCGCTTTGGGGTTCCAGGTCTAAAGGGATTGTCTTGGCAGCTTTGCCACATCTTCACTTTAATCAATTATGTAATCAAATTGTCCTTCCTCCTCCAGTGTTCTGCAGACCTCTCTTGAAATGATTAAAAAAGATTTAGAGGATACTAGATGCCCTCAGTGAGCACATAACTTGAAAATCTCATTACTGCTCATGAGGAATATTCACAACAAGGCTATTTAAATGACAGGCTCAAGTCCAAATTTGGACAGTTAGTAAATTCTTTCCAGACCTCATGAGGGTGAGTTAAGGTAGGATTAATTTCATCTGACTTTAGCCATCTCTAGTTTAGATATTTCCACCTGAGCTTGCTACCTGATCCTGCCTATATACTCAGGGGGGTTGGGGAAGGAGAGAAATAGAGAATTGTATGGCGCATCAGTAATTTGTCCTGGGTTACACTTTTACTTTAGGATGAGATTAGTTGTTCCCTGAGAGTGCCTGTGTCTTTCCAATGACTGGAGAGGGAGCCTAAAAGGTAAATGTCTACATTCTAAATAGGTCTAGTTAGGTGAGATTCACTACATTTCTGATCACCTTTCATTGTCCTGCAGGACATCCCATATTCCTCCCGGCTTTTGGGGAGCAATTTCAGTTCCCACCATAGTTCTTAACTGCTATACTATGGTAAGGTGGCCCAACAGAATTGAAACCAAAGCACTGGTTCCTACTAGCTGACCTTGGAGAAGTTATGCAGTAGACATGGTAGAAGCTGGGTGGCCTTTATCACAAATGGTCGATAAGGTGAAAAGAATGGATGCAGAAGTGAATCAAACTAATTTACAGATTAGTGGAGACGTACAAATATGTGCCTAACCTCATAAAAATGGGTAATAGAACTTTAAATACACCGCTGGTTCTTTGACACTAGATGGCAACAGTATACATTAGAAATAGTGGATTCTCAACCAGTAAAAATAAACATTACTCAAGGAATTGAGTGAGGGAGAATCACAGAGATGATTTTTAGAATTTATTTTGCATGAAATTAGAAAAAAATAAAGCATGTTTAGAGTTCCATATGTTTCTGCTATCAAGATATAAGACCTAGAGAAACTGATCTGAATCTAATAGAAGAGCTTATCATTACTCTGAGTTAGAATCTGCCCTCCCATGAAAGAATATTTATTAGGGGTTCATCAATCTAAACAAAGACTAAATGTAGCTTTTACTGATGGGTACAGAGGGTCTGAAGGTCAAAGGGTCCACTCCTTTGCTCCTTGACTTCATAAAAAATCAGTGTATGCATAGAGCTTGAGTGCAGTTTTGTTTTATGACCAAATACGTTTGTAGAATTTATGAATCAAATTTTAATTTCCAGCTCTGCAACAGAGTAGTAGAGACATTACGCTGTATGACTCATTTAATTAAAAAAAAAAAGAAAAAGACTGAAATACTGCAGAGAGATGAAATTGTGGCATTAGTTTGAGAGGGGAGATTTAGCCCATTCTCTTTTCAATGGCCTAAACCTTTTGGTGTTGTGGGTGTTGTTAGCCAGTGCAGAGGAACAGAAGGAAGTGAATTTTTGATGTTTTCAGTTCCTTTTTTTTCCTGATGTACTTGAGAAACCATGTTGGGGAAATAGCAGGGGCATACCTGTATAGGACTTTCCAGCTGCTCAGGGAAACTTCTATAATCCTCACTGCTTGTTAGTTTAGGATAACTTTTCTGACTATATCTTTCTCACTGTGGTGATTTTTGGGATAAATATCTCCCTCCCAGCCAGACCCAGTACACTCTCATTTTACCTTGCCAGGTTCCCAGTGGTGTTGTTTATGGAACATCCCATAATTGTCAAGTCCTGATGAGGCAGTCATTCATTCTGTGATACCATAATACGATTTATACATTAAATGGGAACATTGGACCTTCACAGAATAGATGAATGGGCTGTTTAAGTGTTAGCAAAATGTTGCGTAAAATTCCTAGACTATTCCAAATATATCCTTTTAATATTGCTACCATTTTGAAAGAAAAAAAATCTCATTTCTTTTGTAGAATATTATTCTGGGCTATGGATGAGTTTCCTGTAAAACAAAGTGGGCTTTGTTTTACAGTTGACTGAATTAGCATGTTGCAAAGTTTTCTGCAGGACTAAAACCTCAGCAGTAGTCATGGCTTCACAATAATATAAATATAATGATAATCTAATCTAATTTACTTAGAAGATACTAGATGCCCTCTGTGAGCACATAACTTGAAAATCTCATTACCACTCATGAGGAATATTCAGAACAGGGCTATTTAAATGACAGGCTCAAGTCCAAATTTTAACATAGTATGAAGAGATAATAATATAATAGAGTAATATAAAGAGATATTTTTGAGAGGCAGAGTGAAAATTGCCTGCTTTTTATGCTATAAAATCATACAGTAGAGATTTGGCACGTAGGCACTGAAACTCTCTTCTGAACTGCAAGAGCTGCACCTATATTGACTTTTAAGTGGAATCTTCCTTACACCTTCAAGTGGAAGCTCACTAAGCATGTACATTGTCTGTATTCAGGTCTGTGCTATGGTCAGATAGAGTGTGTATCGAGGATTCAGGTTCTGAGCTTGCCATTAGGTACTTCTGTGGAGAGAGGTTCTGTAGCATCAGGTACAAGCAAACTTTTAACCCAGTCTCAAAGGTTCACAATACACAGGATAACTTTCAGTTCTCATGTGAGTTTGAGGTGAGGTATGTCCTAAGGGAAATATTTTTGGAGGAGAGAAACAATGACCTTTATTTACTGTTAGGTGAATATGGTAACTTCATATTTCACAGATGTGGAGTATGAGGCAGAAAGATTAAGTGAACTGCTCAAGGCTATAAAAAAATTTGTATCAGAGCCCAGATCAGAAGGGAGGAACTGCTGACTTCCAATGCTATGCTGAGATACCTCTCTCTGTTAAAATAGGCCTATGAATCATCCTAAAAGCCAACAGTAATGCTTTATGAGTCTCAGCACTGCAGATGCTATTAGTACTGTTGAGAAGGAAGGGACTTCTTTATGAATGTGCAGCAATAATCATTCTTAACTCTTATAAGCATTCTTTCATATTCAAAGCATTCACAATCTAAATCCAGCAAAACACATGGTGTGTCAACCCTGCCTTCCTAGGACTGTCCTTGGATTTGCTTTTATCTAAAAAAAATCCTATTATTATTGTTTTTCAAAATATAGTTTCCAAAGCTTGTAAAAATGACTTTGCAGTCATGTCTGCTTCCTGACAATGCCTTTCTTTTCTATCCTTTGGTGGTATTTATAAGATACTGAAAGGTTCTTGGTGGCAACAGTGCACAGAGAGAGAAAAAAATTCCTAATGTGAGCCTTTGTATTTCAGGACATATCTCCATTTGATTCTGAATGATAATACCTGCTTATTTTCTGTCCTCTTTCAGATATGAACAATTTTATTGTCCCTGTCTGGTGAATGTGTCTGCATATGAGGCAGATTCTGCACACTCGCCTTTCCTGACACAGCCAGCAAGAGCGGAAGACTCAGGGTAAAGCTCAAATAATCCTTTCACTAGGGGAAGGAAGAGAATCAATATAGGAATAGCAGGAAGATTCTCCTGGACACTGCAAAACTATGTTGAGGAAACTTTTCTGTGCCTGTGCTGAGGGAGGTTTTCAGGTTGAACAAGTGCAGATCAGTTGAATATATATCTACATGAGCTACCCCCTTCTTAGGTGTAGGCGGTGCATTAACTCTTAGGCTAATACATCTCAAAGGACAATGACTCAACAAAAAACATGCTTGACATAAAACACATGCAAATTGCTTAGATGTCAGTGGGATTTTATCATAATTTGAGCAATGTACCTGCCCTATTTGAAGCCTTCAGTTTTGTAGTGGTATGAGGCATTTTATTGTTGCCCTACAACTTTCAGAGAATATTCTAGTTCCCAAACATTGTGACATATGTGATTTCTAAGTAATTGGGACGTTTGGGATAAACATGATAAAATTCTTGAGAATTCTAGATTAGAAGGAGAATTTCCAGTGTGTAACATGGCAAATTTCCAATGTAGGACATGATGGTAATCTCCAAGTAATCCATAGCTCCTAGAAGTCAAGATCAGGTAGCAAAGATGGGCTTGGAGGAGTTTCAGTGTCTGGCCTAGCACAGAAAAGTCTCCAAGAGCGTGGTGTCACCTGTTATTTTCTCTGAGCCATGAAGTGAATTATTGCTATAAAGATGCAAGGCCTTGAAGAATCAGGTCTGAAACGTTATAGGTTATGGAGGACATTTGCATACTTGAGTGTGATGTGCACTAACGTAACTTGAAGAGAGAAAAAATATAACAGGTTGCACATAGCCTCGCTCACAAGTAAGCATTAAGCATAAAAGAGATCTCGTAATATGTCATCTAGATTCAGTGAGCTCTGAAATTACACTGTTAATTGTTGTGGTGTCTGATGTCTCAGACAAATGTCCCACCACGTTCTCTCATCTGGAAACAAAAATGAGGTTTCTGTGTTGTTAGTAGATTTTCACTTGACTTGCAGACATGAGCTCATGCAGATACTTAGCAAAAAAATCTGCACAGGCTTGTTTATGTGTAAATACCATAGCTCATTAGCTTGATGTCCTCAGAAAATAACTTTAATTGTGATTTTTTAAAAATCAAAATTGTAGTCCCAGAGTTTTCATTAAACATAAATGCTGCATCCCAGGTCTACTTTTGCAACAGAGGGATTATATAATACTATTTTTCCTTAATCAATTATTTGTAGTTAGCCACCTGCATACCTAGCCTCTCCGAAGCTATCACTGTTCTCATTTGTCGTATATACAATGCTATATTTTCTTCTTCATTTAGCTGTTATCTCACTGATTGTGCTTGGTTAGGTTACTTAAACTTCTGTGGACCACCAGCACATGGCTTGGTCTAGCACGGGTATTCTGCTTGAAAGCTGCCTTTTCTCTGGAATAACTTTCATATGTGATTTCTTAGTAATGTCACTTGCCAGATGCATCAGGAAACCTGCCCATAAACATATTAACGTAAGGGAATGTAGGTGTTAAGCATGTTATATCCTTTGGGAATTGTCATTAAAGGTTTTAAATACTAATGTAAAAAGAATTATCTAAAGTTATATTAGCTATCTTTTTCAATAACTTTGGTTTGCAGCACCTACCAGTTACTTCAGGCTGTGTTATTAACAACTCCCAGTAACCAAAATGTGTACATCCATCCAATACAGAGAGAAGAAACCAGAGTCCTGTAGATAGTGCTGGTGATTGTGCAAGTCTGATCCCTCTGTCATTCACATGAATCAGACAACAGTGCAGCTCCAGTAGCCATTTATTCAGGTTTTAGGTGTGAGTACTGTCCAACCCAGAAGTGATAATGTAGCCCAGGAATTAGCAATGAATGAGACCCCTGAAATGAGAAGGCGGCTATTGTGCCAGGGTAGAGGAATGACTGATAAGAAGTGTGGTCTTAAATAATTTTACTTGTGAAACAATCCATGCCCTTTTCTGAAAGTACTGAAATACTAGTTTCATAGACTGTCTTGGAGTTTAATTCAGGTAACATCCTGGATATTTAAACAGTTGCCCATTTTGAGTAGTATGATACTATTTCCTGACTCTGACTGACTTGAGCTGTTACCATTAATCAAATGCCAGAGACAATTCCAGGAAACCTTTATATCTGTAGTGAAGAATGATAGATAGTTTGTAAAATGTTTAGGCATCCATCACAGAGAAAAGTGCTGTTCAGGTGTGTGGTATTTTTGTTATGGTAGGTCAGTACTGTTTGTGCATGAAGAACAGCAACATGTGAATTGCAATGCTTAAACAATGTTAAATCTGCTATCCTGTTTTTGCCAGGTCTAAACACCAAATGTTTCAGAAAGAGATTTAATCAAGTACTTAATAGAAATATAGTTTTACTGTAATTTCATGGGATAAATCCTAATTATACTGGTATTGAACTGTAAATGCAGAATCAATGTAAACCGTGCACAGCACTTCAGAGTGCTATTTTACTATTTTATTACATAAATTCGTATGTTTCCTTTAAAAAAAACCCCAAACCAAAAACTGAATACAAAAGAAATAATGAATGACCTGATCCTAGAGTGCTTCAATTAAAAGTTATAAGACTCATATGGCAACTTTATGAAGAGAGTATGAAAATGCCATTTGAAAAAGGCCCCCAAAGAAGAAGTAACTTAGGCAGGATGATCAGTACTTGCATCACTGCCTGTTTTTACAGATGTGTCATGCTTCCATGATCAGACGCTATTCTGAGTTGTTTGTAGTGCTGCTACTTGTACCCATCCAAACTGAAACTTGGAGACTGTATACATGCAGCCGGGGCACTTGACTGCCTGTACTGTTAATTGTTAGCCTGAGTCCTGGCAAATTTTTTTCCCATGCAAACCATCAGTCTCCCAGCTGATGCCTGGGTATAGTTTCATCAGCACCAGCCAGGGAGACAATTAGGCTGTGGCCATTCTGTTTAGGGATCTGAGAAAATTTAGTGGTATGTATGCAAACCACGTTGTGATACTTGGCTACTCAGTGCTGGAGAACTGTCTCTGGAGTGTTTGATTTACTGATATAGTCATAGCCCAAATGTCAAGTGTCAGCATCCTCATGATTTTTGTTTGGAAATTTTTAATGAAAACAAAGGGTTTTTTTACTAAGAATGAAGTAAAAGAGAAATAGAGTTGTCTTCTCAAGGTAGAACATACTGACAACCTTTCTTTTTCTGAGAAGATATGAAGTTCTCATGCCTTTGAGGCAGATCTTCCCAACTGGTTGGTATTGGGACCAGACAAAGGGGCATTTTGCCCTTTTATCAAGGATCCAGCTCTTAAGAAAGACAGAAAACAAGAACATAGTGATAATCTGTAAAATACTTCACTAAGAGGGAGCTTAGCATCACACAGGAACTTTGTGGATGAAACAAAGACAGAAAACAATTTCTGGTAGGCTGGAAGCAAAAAGAATAAGCAAAAGATTCAGTTGCCTTAAGTGTGAGATCAGCTTTTTTGTTCCAGAAGTACCCTGTCTCATTTACTAGAGACTTTCTTATTCCCTCAGGAAACGAGACTGCTACAGATAAGAGGCTCCTTTAGTGTTCTGCCTTGATTTGATCCGCAGCACTGCATGGGAAGAACTGTACATGGTATGTAATTAAACATTGTACTAAAGCAGACATACAAGATGGCTCAACAATATTATCCACATGGTGTGGAAGCAGATATGTCACTCTATTGGTACCGGTTTTCTTAGTATAGGGAACATTTGTGATGACTAGCACCCTCTTCCATCAGAATTCCAGCACTAAAGTAATTTGATTATTGCAGGATTGTAACAGGATTACTGCGATGCTCAATCTATGGTTTCATCTTTGTGCATCCAAGCTGTTCCATTAAAGAAAACGTGTAAATCTCCATTAAAAGAAGCTTTCCTCCCTTCCTTGCTCTTGCAGCCTCAGGCATGTCACAGAAACATGGAGACATGATGCTTTCTTCATGCTTTTTGAACTGCTGAACTGTTGCTTACCTTAACTGTCAGCATGTAGTAGAGCATTTTCAGAGCATTTTTCTAAACCTCCTTGTCATTTGATTCAGAGAAGCCAAAAGAGGTCAGACACAACCACGGTGAGATTTCCTTTGGAGCAGACTGCAGGACCCACCTGTTTGCTAAAGTCTTCCTACCATTATGAATGAAGATGAGGAAAGAAAAAACTAAGCAGTGATTCATAGAATAAGAGCAGGTTCAGGACCTAAGTTCCTGGTGAGTTTGGCATGTAGAAGTCACAGTGAAAATCTGTCAGCTTGTACCTTACAAAAAAGTGTGGAAGAATATAGGATAACAGAAACAACATTGGCTATGGAATATAGCAATTAACAGTCTTTACGTTGTCTACTGTCATAGTCTTGCTGCTACTTCCTGTTATAAACTATGGGTTTTTCTCTTGACTTTTGAATGAAATTTCAAATTTACAAAAGTTTTTTGCTCTGGGCAACCTGTTCCAGTGCCTCACCACCCTCTCCATGAAGAACTTCTTCCTGATATCTAATCTAAACCTCCCTGTTTTCAATTTAAACCCGTTCCCCCTTGTCCTGTCACTACAGGCCCTTGTAAAAAGTCCCCCCCAGCTTCCCTGTAGCCCCTTCAGGTACTGGAAGGCTGCAATAAGGGCTCCCCGGAGCCTTCTCTTCTCCAGGCTGAACAAGCCCAACTCTCTCAGCCTGTCCCCATAGCAGAGGTGCTTCAGCCATCTGAGCATCTTTGTGGCCTCCTTTGGACTTGCTCCAACCAATATATACAGTTACATATATGCAGTTACATGGGATGTCTACTGAGGGCCACAAAATAAGGAAATCATTAATTTCAGTATCTTCTGGATGCTCTGATAGATAAAGGCATCTTCACACCATCTTTCATTTTACCTTCACTTGTCTGTACTTTGTCTTCCCAAAGGGTGTCACTGGGCTCCAGCTGAGGAGTATCCCTAAGCAATGGATGTGGTTATGGGGTTACATTTTTCAGCTCCTTGTTGGTGGCTTTATGTGCCTCCCTCTTGTGCTGCAACTTGTTCTATTACAGCCTTTGAGAAGCAGAGCTTGGTTACACCTGGCTCACACGTAGCATCACAGGCACTGTAGGTAGTAAAACGTCCCTGAACTGCCTGCCAGTTGTCGAGTTAACTCAGGCAAATAAATTCCTTGTCAGGTCTGCACTTCCTGCAAATCCAGCTTTCAAAAGAAGGTAATACTTTCCTGAGAAACAGTAAAGAACTTCACTGGAACAACTTTTCCTCATGGTCATATCAGTCACTTTTTCTTGGCTGAGCTAGTATACAGCATTGAGAAAGCAAATACAGGGACAGAATGTGGAATCTGAAGTGTTTCTAGGTTGCTAAGTTGTTATATCACTTGTTGACTAATACTGTGTTGCTGAGAACTGAGCTATTAAACATTAGTTGAAAGGAAGAAAATAAATGCAAATTCTCTTTTAATTACTTGAAGAATTTTCCACATCATTCAGTACCATAATAGCCTTATTCACCAACATGCATATCCTCATTAATCCACCTATAAAGTAAGGAAATACTATTATTCCCATTTTACCAATGAAATGTAACTAGAAAAAATAAAGTGACTTGCTGAAAGAAACATCAAGATCAGAAACAAGTATACAGAAATAAGTTCAAAATTCTTAATTCTTGAGTCTCAGTCCAGCTCCTTAACTATAAACATCCTTTCCTGTAGACAGTTTTTATCCCTCTAAGTCGTACTCCTCTCTCACAATTTCAGCATTTTAGCCAGTAATTTAAGTTGTGACTGGTATTTCTGATAATTGCACATTGGCTTATATTTTATTTTTCAAACAGAAAATTTAAAAAGATATATTAATTTTATAACAGAAAATCACAATTAAAATGGAAAATGACAGTATATTGGATATGCTGTTATTTTTACCTAACATATGTTTTCTTCTTGTAAATATGGGGGAGCAGATAGATGTATATCAGAACATATTTTGCATTTGAGCGATGAATATAATTAAGAGAAACTGACTATCTTCTCACCATTCTCAAAACAGTATATCCATTACTGATATTTTTACGCTGCAAGAATGATACAGTATCATTAACGATCATCAAACTTTAATATCCCAGGAAAAAACCCCAACAAACAACACCTTAGCTGATCAGTGAAAGAGGTCTCTCTGTGAAAGACATCAGTGGTTTTTTTCACAGCCACCCATCACTCAATGCTCGGTGAGTAAAAACAGCAGTTCCTTTTTCCTGCATAGCAGAATATAGGGCTTTCCCCATTGCTCAGCTTTAAGTCTGAATCAGAGTCCCACAATTACTGATGTAGGTTGGTATTTTGAATGTTTTCACAAATAAGTTGAGGGATGGAGTAACATCAGTGGATGACAATTAGCTGCAAGGCCCACTGAAGAGTAGAAAGACACCATGTAGCTTTCTACGACTCTCCTGTAATTCCAGCATACAGAAAGACATGTGCTCTGCCTTTGATGAAGAGTCAGTATGACATGGAAATCTCTTAACTGTTGGGATGGTTTGTGTTGAGACACAGGCTCAAGCTACATTAAATTAATGCTTCTGGGTGAAATTAACTGAAAATACATATTTTTAAAATTTTTGTCCATGTAGCTTGCTCCCCAGAGTTGGAAATGGCTTTCTTAGCCACATAATCATAGAATCATAGAATGGTTTGTGTTGGAAGGGACCTTAAAGGGACCTCTGGGCAACCTGTTCCAGTGCTTCCCCACCCTCTCCATGAAGAACTTCTTCCTGATATCTAATCCAAACCTCCCCACTTTCAATGTAAACCCATTACCCCTTGTCATGTCACTACAGGCCCTTGTAAAAAGTCCCCCCCAGCTTCCTTGTAGCCCCTTCAGGTACTGGAAGGTGCAATAAGGTCTCCCCGGAGCCTTCTCTTCTCCAAGCTGAACAAGCCCAACTCTCTCAGCCTGTCCCCATAGCAGAGGGGCTCCAGCCCTCTGAGCATCTTTGTGGCCTCCTCTGGACTCGCTCCAACTGTTCTATATCCTTCTGATGTTGAGGGCTCCACATCTGGACACAGCACTCCAGGTGGGGTCTTTAGTCAGTGATTCAGGCACTTGGAATAAGGGAGTGTAAGTCCTGGGTTTAAGTCCTTCCTGCTAACACTGGTTCTTTGCTTCATGTAGGAATATCACTGGGTGAACTCTGCTTGCTCTCTTGGGATTTAGACTCCGAAGAAGCTTTTAGATCTAAGTACTTTAATCACTAGACTGTATCCCTGGCTAGAAATATTACATGTATTGTATACATTGTGTATCTTCCTGCTTATGTTTCTGCCTACTCATGTATATAAATATGCCTAAGCTATGTTCCTGCTGTCTTGGTTTTCTTTACTCTGTGATTTCATTAGTGTCCTCTTTGCTGAATAATGGCAAAACTTCAACAAGGAAACTTGGCAGTGTAGCCTCCTTCCTACAGTACTCCACCAGGACGGAACTGAATTCAGGTTTCCTGCATCCTGGACCCTTCCCTCTCTGGCCTTGTTTTGAAAGAAAAGAATGGCTCCAGCCTAATATTTGAAAAATAATTATGCTTGTCCTTAGGAGATGTTACTGAGCTGTGAATTCCTCATACTACATGCCCGTGGTCCCCAGTCAAAGCTCCCACTCCAGAAAAAGGGAAACTTCTAAAGATCTACCCTGAAGAAGTCGTACTGATGGGATATAGGAAATTTCATTTGATTTAAATACTCTTTATAAACATTTAGCTGTCTGCATAGACATTATAAATTTAAAATGTGGGTTCCCATTTCCAGAACCTGCCATCAAATGTTTAGGTTCCAGTATCCTGTAATAGGTCTAGCCCATGGGCCTCAGGTGGAAGTGTGAAAGTCTGTGAACTTTCCATATAAGGGGTCTCTTTTCCTGCTCACTAAATCCAGTGAGTCAGTAAAACTAGGAAGAACATTTACATGAAGTTATGACTCACTTTTTTTTTTAATTAAAAAGTTGGCAAAAATAATAGAGGACATGTCTTTTTGTAACATTCATTTTGCAAATTGTATTCAACTGCTGCCAAAATTTCTGTCATTGCTGTTGGTTATCTAGCCCTATTAACAATATATCTTTTGGTATACCAGATCCTAAGGGTTTATTTTTCTAGTCACATGGGAATGATGTGTTCAGGTTACTCCTTTTCTTATGAACTGGAATAAAGAGCCTAAGCCAGGTATGTATTCCTCTAAATTTCATTTGGAACTGTAGTGATTGCGGCCAGCAGGTGGAGAGAGGTGATTCTCCCCCCCTACTCTGCTCTGGTGAGACCCCACCTGGAGTGCTGCGTCCAGCTGTGGAGCCCCCAACATCAGAAGGATATAGGCTGGTTGGAGCGAGTCCAGAGGAGGCCACGAAGATGATCAGAGGGCTGGAGCCCCTCTGCTATGAGGCTGAGAGAGTTGGGCTTGTTCAGCCTGGAGAAGAGAAGGCTCCGGGGAGACCTTACTGTGGTGTTTCAATATAGAAAGGGGGCTTATAAGAAAGATGGAGAGAAACTTTTTACCAAGGCCTGTAGTGAAAGGACAAGGGGCCACAGTTTTAAATTGAAAGAGGGTAGATTTAGATTGAACACAAGGAAGTGATTTATTGTAATAAGGGTGGTGAGGCACTGGAACAGGTTGCCCAGAGAAGCTGTGGATGCCCCATCCCTGGAAGTGTTCAAGGCCAGGCTGGATGAGGCTTTGAGCAACCTGGTCTAGTGGAAGGTGTCCCTGCCCATGGCAGGGGGGTTGGAACTAGATGATCTTTAAGGACCCTTCCAACCCAAACTGTTCCATGATTCTATGATTTAGTACCTTCCCAGCAGAACTGCCTGCATTTAGTGCTCACATAGCCAGGAGAACAGGCACCTTTAAAACTCAAGTTTCATATGTTTTTAAACAAAAAATTCCAGTTATGGATGTGTCTTTGTAACTCAGACCTCTCTCTGTCTCCTCATTATTGGCTTGAAATAGCCTTGGAAAATTGTATTAATGTTGAGTGCTACAATTTGTCTCATCTTTATTGGAATTTTTCCAGCGCTTCACTCTGTGCATTTTCTTTCATAATTCAGATGTTGGAATGTTAGACAAACCTGAGGGTAAGAAAGAGCTAATGAAAGAAAACCAGTGGAAGTGACTTGTTATGCTGCTACTTGTGTGCACACACAGATGGTACCTACATACTTAATACACCTCATTTAGATGAAGATGCCCTGATGAAGAGGAATACAGCTTGCAAGATGTATGAAGTAATCCTCAGTCTTTACATGACATTAGTGAGGTTTCTGCAGAAGCAGAGACTTCCAGTTTGTGGAAGAAAAAAATGAGAAATTCAGGAGATCAACAAAAAAGGACCATAAGTCTGGAAAACATGATCTACAAAGGAAGAGTGAACAAACAAGGGTTATTTAAATGAAAGAGAGGATTATCAAGGAAAAAGACAAAGAAAGGAGTGTCAGACCTCCTCAAATAAGTAAAGAATTTCAGTGAAGATCAAGGAAGTAGTTTGTTCTCTATGTCTGTGATAGAAGTATGCAACAAGATGTAAGGGCTTAAATTACATGAGAAAAAATCATGTTAGACACCATGGACGTTTCTAACAGAATAGTAAAGGGGTGGAAAAGCTGCCTGGGGAAGATCATGGCATCTGTGTCTTTGAAGAACTTTAACAGGTTAGAGAGATGTCTACCAGGAATAATCTGTGTACAGGTGATCCTGCTTTAGTGTAGAACTGTGGAATAGAGAAACTTAAGGTCTTTTGTAGTTGCTGTGATCTATAAGACACAATAATAATTGATTTTTGTAGACTTCACTTGTGCTTTCCAGACAGTGTCTGATACTAAGAGCACAAAATTTTCAAAGGGATAAGCAGGGATTTTTATGGTACTGGCAAAAAAATTATATTTCATGAATTCATTCCTAAGGAGCCAGAAGAGAAACTCAGAAGGTTGAGTGACATTGGTATTGAGATAACGCTGTTTATTTGTAGGGAAGGAGGTCAAAGAATAGCTCCAACCTCTGGCTCCAGGAGATGATGACCGGGTACAGGAAAGGCAGTTATTTCTGCAGAGAAAGGCAAGTGTCTCTGTGAAAAGGGACTTAGTGAAATGAGGTTAGAGTGGAAGGTGAGGCGTTCTCTAGGTACTGGCCATTTGCTTTGGGTTCTGATCTTAGGAAACTGCAAGTGTTCTTGCAAATAGATGTGGATATCGGGATTCCAGCATACCAGTACCTCAGAATGATACCATGCTAGCACTGAGAAAAAACAGTGCCCTGAAGGAAACGTGAGTGAAAAATTATGTTGTATAAAAGGTGTTGATTTCAGTCAATGAGCAGCTTAACAATTAAAAGCTAACTTTTAATTGCACTGCTTCAGACTTTCTTTTAGTGAATGAATACCATGTTGACGTATGGGAAACCCGGAAGGAAAAGCAGCGGCAGCACTAATGTGCCACATTCCCAGTGGAGTCAGTTTCAGCTGGCTGCTGGGATTCATAGTGGACTGGGAAGCTTGTTATCAACACACTCCTGCCTGACACAGAGGGAAGACACCTCAGACAGCTGATGAACAGCCTTGCACAGTTGTGACAGGCAGGGACTCTAGAACCAGTGTGCTCTCTGGTACCTGAAGAAACTCACGGGGAGCAGTGGGTCCCACTGTGAACGCAGACTTCTCCCCTCCCCTGGGCAGCTGTACGCCTACCTTCAAGATGAAAAATGGTGGTATGCTGTACAGCTCCATGGGGTAGTAACAGTTAACAGTAATCCATAGAGTGAGCTCTAAGTAGCTAGGAAGGGGCAAAGTAGTTCTTCTATTTGCTAAAACATAGAAGTCTTGGTTCAGTTTGTGAACTTTTGCTAAAAGAAAATGATGCAAAAGCTGTTGCTAGAATGCCAGCAGAGACTTCAAGCAGCTCTTAGCTCATCACCCATATGCTCACCCATACCAGTGATAACTTTATCTCATGGTGGGAAGCATTGCTTATTTTTGATGACAGGAGTTCTGCATAGACTCAAATGAATGAATTTTCATTTTCAGGATGTCTTGGGAGGACGCTGTCAGTGATTTCATAACACCTAGGAACCACCCCTAATGATAGGTGTTTAGGTCTGTTGCATGGAAATGCAGCATACTCAGATTTGGGGATGTCAATAAAAAGTGAAGGTGGAAAACCTTCACTTGTTGGAAAACCAGATTCAGGTATCAGATGAATATATATATATAT
>NW_010274429.1:650-13483 GCF_000690775.1 Eurypyga helias | reverse complement strand
AAACTTGCTGAGGGTGCAAGTTTTATGAAAGCAATGGTGACCCTCACAAGACATTTTATATATGTACGCTTATGTGGGAGCACACACACACTCAGCCTGGTGTGACCGTTGTTTTTTAGGAAAAGAAATAATAGTAATAACCATGCGCTCACTTAGAAATATAAACTTCTGAATTCTGCCTAGTCAGGCTCTATGATTTTTCACACTCGTAACTTCTCGCAAACACAAATGTAAAGTATCAGAATAGTGAAACAGAGTACCATACACCAGTTTTACCATTCTCCCATTTGTAATTATCTAAATACAAATCCTGTCATATTTTCCCGATCAGCTAAATGCCAGCTGCAACGATATCATTAAATTTGTACCAGATCTAACAAATTAACGAGCAAAGCAATTAAGACTGTATTAGAGACCTTATTCTTACAAGGTAATCAAAAATGCTTCTTCTAACAACAACGAAAAATATCAAAACAAGAGCCGAGAGCTTGATTTCTCATTTTCCAATGGACCAGAGGCAGTTAATCTAGTCCTAAAATGGCATTTGGTTTTGAGAAATAACTTGCAGAGATATGAAATGAACACAGCTCAAAAACAGAAAAAAAATAATGCAAGCAGCATTTGGGAGGTATGGGCAGAAAGGGAAAAGAAGCAGAAAAGAGCATGTGAGAAAGAAAAAACAGGGAAAGTAATCACTAAATCTCTGTTTTCTTCAAATATTTCTCAAATCCACAGCTTTGCCATGAAAATGATTGCTCATCAGACAACCCTGGCCTCCCAGAGCTCTATTTCAATTTTTCCATTGTTTAAGCATGCACATTAACATGTCAGCATTGTGTCTGAAAGTTTCATGACGTTTTCTTTTGCTCCTTTCACCTTCAAGCTCAGTACTTCAACCGGAGCGAAAGCACCCCAGCGCCAGGTTAGGGCCGTGCTCCAGGCACCCCGCTCCCCAGCACGGACAAGGAGGGGACAAGGAAACAACGCGGTTGCCCCAAAGCAGAATAACATGAAATCTCAGCAAGTTATGGCCTGTACTCCTCTGCAGTGGTGAAGGGTGGAAGAAAACAACCCGGCAGATGGAAAAGCTAAGCCTGTCATGAAAAAATTGACACTAACAGTATTTCTGCAGCCTGGCAGTCTACAGCATCCCTAGGAAATGGATGCTGCAAAGGCAGCGTGCTTCTTCAGATTAAATAAACACACATCTTGCAGCTCTCATGTTTCGTTACAAGTAAAAATTAACTTAAGGGTATTGGAGACTAGCACTTGCCTGCTACGAGGCCCAGCTTCATTCAATTGAAGTCTGCCATTTCAAAAATTCAGTCTATAAAGAAAGGATGGAAGAACCTGAAGTGGAGGTAGATGGTAAGCAATGAGAATGGCAATCTAGTCAAAATGGTAAAATTGAGAACACTGAATTGCGCAACTGTACGAGAATCAACAGTGAGATCCAAGTTCAACGCAACGCAGGTATTCCCAAATATCTGCAATGAAAGGAGCAAATTTGACCACCTTAAAAAAAAAACAAACCCCACACAACAAACAAAAAACCCACACACCCACAACATTCAGAGGATCCGTATCATCCCACTAACCAGGAAAAGCCTGGAAGGAGTCAGCTAAAGCAGCGAGGGAGGTCAGAGAGCCACGACAGAGGATGGACAGAGCCGTTGAGGTGAGGTTTGCAAAGAGCAAGATGACAGCAAAATGAGTTAGTGCCAACCAAGGGAGGTAGATTTTCCACAGACGGGCGGGGGGGAGAATAAAAGTCAAAGATTAAGGCAAAGAGGTCAGAAATAAAACTTAGGTTTCTAACTATGTAGAAGTACTTCACATTTATTCTGATTCTTTCACAAGGGAAAGAACAAATATGTATGCACACATATACAAGGTTGAGCAATTAATAGTGCAGACGGAAATAAATCTGTCAGCTCCTGGCAAGGATCACATTATTCTTACAAAATACAAACAAGTCTCTCTCTCTCACAAGTGTTATAATCAGGGATTTATCAAAGCACCTTCTCAAAAAGCTGAAAATTATATCTGATACGTCGAAGGCAACAGAGAAGTGACAGCACAACTACAGACTCCGTAAAAAAAACCAACCCAAAAGACTCTACCCATAGCCAAATGCTGCATTTGCAGCACAGAATTTGAGGAGTGGAGGAGGGAATTGAGGAAGCGATAAGAATAGGATGAAGCAAGCGGTCCCAGTGATGTTCGGGAGCCTATGTATAGAATAACCACACGTCACTGTAAATACAGGCTGCACGATCCACCCCCAAGTATCAGTAAGATCAAGGAATTGCTAGCAACATCCACGGAATTCTTCTAATTTCACCTTTTATATGGACTACTGGGAACCATTTTGATAGATTCATATTGAAAAGCTGGAGCAAGCTAAAGAAACCCAATAAGCCACAGCATAATCAAGTCTAGCAGAATTGATGTATGAAGAAAGATGAGAAGTCACTAAGCGTGCCAAGCTTGGAAAAGATGCAAGTAACGAGGATTCTTACAGCTCACCACCATCTGAAGGATGTAACCGTTGAGGAGAGACAATAATTAGTCAGGACAAAATGGGTTTAACTTCAAATAACGCATAGGAAAACACAGTTGCAAAATAATCACGGTATCAGGAAACGCTTCACGCCAGAAAAGGGCAACCACAGTGAGGTTAAAGAGCAGAGCATCCTGTAGGGATGCGCACACCAGACCACCTCACACGGCTGTAATCCATACCTCCGCGAGAGTCACCATCCTGCCAGACGGCTGCTAGGCGTGAGGGTCAACCCAAGAGCCTTCCACCACTCTCTTTATTGTGGGAATGATGATGCCTTCCTTTCTGAACCAAGCTGCACCACGGGTTTGTATGGAAATATTAACTACATGGAGCACTTACGGCTACTCATTTAAATGAGAATTTTGGAGTGATTACAGCTATTTCTAAACCTCTGAAGTGATATTATGATTCTGATAGACCATATGGTTCCAGTGTATTTATACTGCAATGAGCTCCTTGGAGCCTTTTTGTATGTCAGCTGCGACTGAGGATGTGTACCGGGGCACAGGGCCGCTCTGGGTGGCGGGGAGAGCTGCGGAGGACCCCGCACCCATCGTGGTCAGCCACGACACTGCTGTGAACCACCCCTCCTCACTCAAGCTTGACCCCTGCCCGATTTAACAAAGTGTTTCTTTCTTCAATTAAGACTTCTTTCCCAACTCCAATGCCCAAATCAGTAATCAAAGTTGGTATTAATTGGCAATGAATTAAATTAAGTGAAATTCCCCGTGTTGAGACCGTTTTGCCAGCAACAGGAGCAGGTGCCGTTCTGGAGGTCAGTATTTAACTACCAAAATCCCACTGGCTTCCTAGCAGCGTTGAACTCGATCAAGAGTTCTTCCTGTATAAACGGAAGAGTCACAGCTGCTTTAAGCGTTTCCCACAAGTAAACAAGAAATACTGCCAAATAATACACCAAGTCACTGACTGCTTGCAGCACTGGCCCTGTTCTTTAGGGGGACGACAGCAGAATCACTGGAGAACAGCAGCACTAAGTATTTCTTCTTTCTTTCTGAGATACTGGCAGTTTTTACTTATTTTCATTCTGTTTCCATAGTTATGTCATGAGACATCAGAAGTACAGTCACATTAACCCTACTGTAATCCTGACACTGGCTTGAAAATATGGCCTATTAGTAATTAATCTTAGAACTGGAGTTAATAACACTCTCCACGGATAGCACCGCTCATCCTCCATTTACAGCTCATACAAGGACCCTTGACAGGGAGGAGAGAACCAGGAGAACGTGTTAGCTACTGTGAAAATGAGATAGATGCTACTGACTTTGTAACCTGTAATTCACCAAAAGCTTTCTCTTAATTTTTTCTGCCGTTAAACACATACTTTAAGAGACAAAAGACATTTTTCCCCCTCTACGCATACATGCGAGACTCATTAATGTTAATTGGATTTATGAATGCTTGTTGGAAAGCAAAGAAACCGTAAAGATTTCACGTTTGCAGGCAAACAATCAAAGGAACAATTTCTTGCGCATCTCACTGATGAAGAGATGAGGAAATAATAGATGAGTCACTTTACATGACGATTCAAAATTCTTAAAATAGAAGAGATGAGCACACTGATTTCTGTGCAGGCCATATTCATGCAGGGGACTCTTTCTAAGAATCCAATTTGAACCTTCAAGTGTAGCCCTGCTTCTAATTACCTAATGCCGAGAATAAATCATGGTCTCTGAATTGTAATTATACGGATTTGTTGCTGTAATTCAATTTGGCAGGTGTAAAATACAAGTGTAATTTCTTCTACACCCCCCCACCCCGTAGTCTTCAAAGAGACACTGAACTTGAGACATTTGATAATTCATCCCATATTGTCGCTTTCTCATTTACTATGCATCAAACTTCTGACAGATTTTTTTTTTTTTGAAGGTGATTATAGATGGCTCTGGTTCTCTGCTAATTGATTTGAAAACAAATCTGGCTTTCGTCTCTTGATTGCGTCATGGTCAGCATTAGCCACTAGCTGGGCCAGCAGTGGCCAGAGCACTTCCAAGCAAGCTCAGTATTTCTGCTGCGATGAGGATGGTGCACAGCCTTCACGAAGACAGAACTGCTCTACGGAGACTGCTCCAAGACTGGTCTTCTGCTCAGTCACCTCCATTACCTGGGAACTGTCTGTTTGTATCAAATATCCCCCTCTTACAGAAAACCAGCCACTCGAAGAGCGTTGGCACTGCCTTCCCAGAATCATATTTGCTCTACGTAAATCACAAACTAGAAGAAACGAGGATGATGCCACATCGCTATGTTAAAAAACAGGTCTGAACATAGAGAATATATTAAAAAAATATATAAAGTATTTCCTCTAAGGTAACATACACATTAAATATATCTATATATATATTATAAACTAAATATGTAATTATACAAAAACCCCAAACAAAACCAACCCGTAAGCAGACCGTACCCACTGTATGAAAAGATGCAAAAGTACCTGACCAATTTCCTGGAAATAGGGAAGTGTACACTGTCCATCCCAGAGTGGGCTTCTTCAGCTCAGTGGGCTGAAGAAGATACGCTTTATGGCTACACACTTTTTTTTTTATGCAGCAATCTGCATCACCAGTGATGCAGGACTGCAGCATACAATGCCTTCAGAAAAATGCTCAGCTTGATTTTTCCTTGCCTCTGCATAATGCTGTGCAAATGACAACAAATCAATTCCTCTATCAGCAGTGCTCCTGAGTACCTTTTAAAAGCCTTTCCAAAATTAAGATTATATACTCCAGTAATTTTTAATATGAAAAAGTGGAATCAATAAAATACTGCTGATAACGCATATGATTTATGCGGGGAGAGAGCTAAATAGGAATTAGTTCTGGACAAGTTCCGAGTCCATCATCTTTCTTAATTACAAATTGGGTCACCGTCTATGAATTGCATGACTCAGCTCAGGAATCCCTAAAAAGAAAGCGTAAGTAGATTCAGCAGTCGCATTTCTTTGCGACTCACAGAGGAAATGAGCAGTGTATTTCAGTCCTCGGACGGACTGCGAGTTCCCCAGGGGAAGCCAGCGGAGACACCCCTCCTGCCAGCTGCCCACCACCTGGGACGAGGTGAGCAAGGAGCACCCGGAGGTCCCGAAACGCGGTGAGCAGGATGCAAGAGGGATGTGCCTCGCTCCCCAGGCAACCTCACAACAGGAGATTAAATCCAAAGCCACTCTCCTACAGATCCAGCATGGAATCGTCACACGGACTGAGGGAGGAAGGGACATTTCATCCTACACCTTGCCTAAAGCACAGCCCAGTAGGTTAAGGCTGCTCGGTCAAGTTCTGAGCATCTCAGAGGATGCAGATCCAACAGTCTCCCTAGTGATCTCTTCCAGTGTTTGACCACCCTCCCACTATTTCTTCTTCCATGTACCAGACCAGGATTTCCCACCTCTTGAGCTTGTTGCCTCCCATCACGCCACCTCAAGAGGAGTCTGACTGGGCAACACCTCTCCAAGATCATCCAGTTTCTCAGTGGAAGAACCCGAGCGAAGCAGGCTGAACTGCCACCACAACCACGCTGACCGCAGAAGGCAAACCTGAGCCATGGTCTTTCTCCAGTTCCATCTTATCACGGCAACACTGCAATTGCTGGCTATTATTTGGTGACTTTTCCTTCTCCCTGTATGACAGAGCTCGTGTATTTTTGGTTCCTTCACCCACCCAGCTGCACACTGGGAAACTCTGCTTTTTAATTTATCCCTCAGCAATTTACAAAGCAGGTCCTCTCTGGGCACACCCCATCACCACCTGCAGTTGCCAGCATAGTGCTACAGCTCCCAGGTTTCACCAGGCTTTTAATTACATTGCCCTGACACTTCCATACCCACGAGCACTCAAAGGTGTTTCATAAACCCCCAAGTATTTTTGACATCCTGTTGGTAGCAAGCTCTTCTCTCTGCTCAACAGGCCATTAGTACTGCAGCTCCACAAACCTTTGGAAGTGGCCCTTTAAAACTGTTTTAATCTCTAAATCCTTTAATCCACCGGCTAGTTCACGCACATTCGCTTATTTGCCAAACAAATAGGTGTCAGATGATTCAGTGGTTCACTGGCACAGCAGACGGACAAGCAAATATTATCTTGGGTTTTTTCCCCTCACAAAAGAGTATTTTTCTTAGAATTAAGGAAAATCAGCATTACTATTAGAAATACAAATGCAAAGAACCAACAAAACCCTAATCTATTCAGCAGCATACTCCCCTGCTACCCTCGGTGTATTCTAAAGCATCAACTAACTGTATTTTAAAAATGTATCATAAATAAGCAGCAAAAAAAGTATTTTGCTTGTAAAAAAATTGTCTATTAACAACCCTGGTTTATTTGTTTAAACAGTTGTTTACTGCTGATGTAAAAGAGCATAATGTGTTTTATGTAATATGTGTTTTATATTAAGTTTCCAGAGTCCCACTTTTAGGTAAACCTAAACTTTGCATCAGTTTTTGACAATAAAGGTTACCTTATAAAAATGCAATACTTCAGACTCCAGTGGTTTTCGGGGTGTTTTTTTTTTTTTTTTTTTTAAATGGTCTAGTGTGCTATGCTGCAAGCACAGAGAAAGCCCAAGATCCCTGGTATAACATTACGTATACCACTTTATTCTGTCATTTTCTAAAAACTCAGACACCAAACCAAGGGAGTGCTTAACATCTAGATCAACATCCTCCTGTGCTATTAAAAATGGGGAAGAGTTTCTGCATTAATGGAATGGGCAAGTCATTCTTGGTGTCACCTGATGAGCTTCTTTAGGGGTATAAAAACACGTTACCCAAACACATACGAAAAATACTAACGCTCAATAATGAAAGAAATAAGAGCCCGAATGTCAAAGTTACCTTTGCTGATTAATTCAAGTCTGATGGTCCAGAGAAGCTTGTTACAGCTGGTACCCACATGCTGCTCAGGTCACTTCCCCATCCTCCCTGCCCACACCTCTCAGGCACGCCTCACTGCCACCCCTCCAGTTAAGGAGAAGTGAGCTGGACATGAGATTGGAAGACTGCTAGCCTCTCCTTTCATACCACAGAAAAAGTGTGTCACTGAAAAGGGCAGAAAGCAAACCTGCAAACTGGGAACGGCATCAGACCTATGTGCTGAGCCTGGGAAAAGCAGGTTTAATGCCCAGCAAGGCTTGAAGTGAACATCGTTGTCCACGCTATTCTCTCTCGTGAGACAGCTAACTCTTTCCAACAGAGCAAGGTCAAACATCTTGTACAATTAAACACCTTTAAGTAAACTTCTCTAATTAATTTTGTTTCAGTAACACCAAGTTTTAAAGAAATAAAATAAACGCATTTTGCTGTACAGATTTAAGCTCCGGTTGTTGCAGGCAATGCTTGGCCAGACCCCTGCATGCACCATAATCCGGTGCAGACTCAAGAGTGTCCCCAAGTCTTAACTCCAGACATTTTATCCAAGTCCACTTCATGAAGGAGTGGCTGATACGCTTTTCTCTAATGGGTATTGTGATCTCCTGTTCCAAACTACAGCTCTTTAAGGAGATACCCTAAAAGGACAATTACATTTCTGCCATGCAAATCAAGCTGTAAGCATATAGGAAGAAAAAAAAAAAATCCCAAAAGTTCATGGACACCTACACACAGAAAAGACTTCTTTTAAAAAAATTGCAGTCTCACAGGTCTCAGATAAATTGACTTATATTTGCTGTGGAAGTATGTTATCAGCAAGCTGAAAAAGCAAGCAGTTTTCCTAGTCCAGAAACTTATTTCTAAGGTGAAGAGGTAAATTCTATCCGACATTTTGCACCACAAGTTTTGAAAGAAAACGACCTGACCAAGATTTGGCCAACGTAAGCAATATGGCTACGTGCTAACTGTGAGAAATCCAGCAACATGAATATGTGAGTCGAGCTGGGTCCCCAAGGAAGCAGAGCTTGATCACTTGCTACGCGAGGAAAGAATTCTCTAAAAATAACGTTTTCACAAAAAAAAAAAAATCATCATTTTAAAGAAATGCAAATCAGCATGGTCAGACAAAAAGCCTGACGAGTCCCAAATCATTTCTACAAACCAAGAATATGGATGAGATACTAAAAAAAAAATAATTCTCCGAGTTCCTCAAACCAAATCTAAATATTTTCCAAGACGTTTCAAGAATTTTAATCAAAAGCCTGTTATTTATCATATGCAATTAGGAGAGCGATGCCAGCCGGGAGATTACTCTCCAGGCCTTATTGGAGGATTTGTTTACAGCAGTGGGGGAAGAAACTGCATTTCCTTCCTTGCACCACTACCCGTAGAACTACCACCATTTAAAATTCCATATTGAATATACTTGGAAATTTACTACCTGAATTAATTTTTAAAAATAGGGTTCCACAGAAAATCACGTTTGTACACAACTCCATTCAGAACAAACATCCTCTGCCAAGGGAAAAGCAAAACCCTCTGTCCAATCTGTACCCCTGCTCGTCCGCTGAGGTAGGGAATCGTAAACGTGTTTAAACAAAACAAATTAATTACACCATGACTTTAAAATTCCAGTTTCCTGAAGCCTTCAGGCAGTTTCTTATCTCTACTGAAAAACAAGGTTAAACATGACAAATATTGTGCCTCCTTATGAGTAAATGTTGTTTTGTTTAGTCTGGGGTTTTTTAAACAACATTAAGTCACAGCTCATCATGTAACAGTCTCTCAAGAATGCTGGAGGAAAAGTGTTCGTTCCCGCCCCGAAAACGCACGGAAAAATAAAAGGATCTGACTAGTATTTGTTTATAAGGGATTGGCCAGATACAGCTAAATTAGGAAGGCTCGCTCCCTCTCCTGAGTTTACCCTTGAATCGCAGGCGAGCAAAGAAAAACCAACTCACTCAGCAGGCAGTGTTAGAGAACCTATGCTCTCCGTGAGGCCACCATCATTATTAACTGAAATAATATGCTAAATCATAATAGCAAACGCTCTGGATTGACTTTGAGGGTTTATCCTAGACCATTCCTACAGTCCAAGATGCACCTACTCAAGAGTTTTGATTTGTGCAGAGATTAATCGTCCCTGTTGGCGTACCCAAGTGCCATTGAGAAAAGGAAATACTGTAATTGTCACCAGCGAGGGGCAACCAGGATCTGGCAGCTACTCAGTCAAGTCCTACTCAGAACCCTCGTGTGCTAAACAAAAGGCTACTACTCAGTGAGTACTGAGTACTACTACACGTGCTCCTCACACTTAACTAGTTTTTCCAAGAGTGAATCCCTGCTCTGTAGGGAGGTCAGAAAACGCCAACAGTCCCACAGCCTACAGAAAGGTGAGACTTTTAGAATGACAACCTGTACCTTGAGACGGTTCAATAAGCTTAATGAATCCAAAAACATGCGTGGTTTTCAAAATACAGAAGCCGACTTGCTGTTTTCCAGTTCCCATATTTGAGCAACGTGTTAAAATCAGTGCTACGGATCTCTGATCGCTACGGATATTTTCATCAGAAATCAGTCAAGGCAAAGGCTCTCGTCAGACTCACCCTCTAAGGCCTTGATCTGAAAAAACTAAGCAAGTGTACTAATTTGGCCATGGTAATAGTCTAATTACATTCCACAGAACACCGATGTGTTTGAAGCTTACCATGCATTTAATAAGCTTTTTACAGCACAAAAACTGCCTCAGTAGTAGCTTGGAATCAGAAGCTGACCCAAGTTTAAGTCTGCTGCACATCAGACTCTGGCTCCTGCTATTTTTTGGACCAGACCATGCACTCCTGGGGAACCTGATGGACGTGAGAATGCCACACCTCGCCGCACAACATCTGTGACCTCTCAGCGAGGCTTTGGAAAGGCACTTCAATTATGACAGCCTCCTGTTCGCTCAACAGGTCGCCAAAACGACCCTGTTGATGATGCTCTGAATCAATACTATCACTGAGAGCCTTATTAAAAAAAAAAGTGTCTCTTGGGTTCATACAAATGAACTCCAGAAGCAGCATAAAGATACGATTTTATTGTTACTTCCATTTTGACGAATTATTTTGGTCTCTTCTGAGTGGTTGGTTTTCAATCATGATTTAAGTGACACTGATTAACTATTCAAATTAAATTAGGTAGAATTTATTTTGTTGTTTTAATATTTTAATGAGTTAGGGCTGCTCAACTTCCCTCATAGGAAAGATGTGAACATTTTCAAGTTCCAAACTCAGGTCATGAGCACGCTGAAATGGCAAAGACATTAACAGATCCACGGGGGACAAACCACTGATGAAAATAACAGGTGATTTTTATCCCTAGCCAATGTAACTCTATCCTACAAAATCTGCAGCACTAAAGAGGAAAAACAGTACATGGCAATAGTTTTATCCAATTCTGCACGCATAAAAAACTTAAAAATTACCCCCAGCTACGGGCAATATACAACATGGCAAACAGAATCGCAGGACCTGTGTTTAGGCGTATTTAAAATAAACCTATGGTAAATCCTGTTTATTTTACATATGTATTAAATGAAGTCAGCTGACATTTCCACCTGATCATGCAGAATCATAGAATCACAGACTGGTTTGGGTTGGAAGGGACCTTAAAGCCCATCCAGTTCCAACCCCCCTGCCATGGGCAGGGACACCTTCCACTAGACCAGGTTGCTCCAAGCCTCATCCAGCCTGGCCTTGGACACTTCCAGGGATGGGGCATCCACAGCTTCTCTGGGCAACCTGTCCCAGTGCCTCCCCACCCTCTGCGGGAAGAATTTCTTCCTGATATCCAATCTAAACCTCACCACTTCCAATTTAAACCCATTCCCCCTTGTCCTGTCACTACAGGCCCTTGAGAAAAGTCCCCCCCAGCTTCCCTGTAGGCCCCCAACAGAAGTACAACAGCTTCAGCATTCTCCACCAGGAAAGCTGTTTTACAGGTAGTTTACTGCTTTCTTACTGCAGTAGGGCACAGACATTTGTAATAAGATATCTATTTTATGAGAATTTCTATGTCCACCACAACATATTTACTCTAGTTGATCTGGAAATACAAAAATATTCTAGAAAATGTAAAAGAACCAAAGACAACAGACAGCCTGAACAACAGATGGCATTTTCAGAAGACACTAGTGCATCAGTATCTAAACCCCGTGGCGTTTTCACAGAAGCAGAACGCAGCCCTAAGACTTTTAAAAGGAGTTATAAGTATTGATATATATGTATCTACACACACACAGAGGTATATAAATCAATATTCAAAGCAGTTTTGTTCAATAAACCTAAGAGGCAAGACAGCTGATGGTACAAACAATTGGATTAAGAAAACGGATGGACTAAACTGAAATCCAGCAGCTTTCAGACCTTTTAAAAGGCCAACACACTCCCTGCACCCAGGTCCAAGCTGACTGGGAGGCATGGAGCTGTATCACATAGTACCCACCTGAGGTTCATGCCATCTTCTCTCCGCATGGCTTACCACAGAGCCCAGGAGTTTGATTCCAGTTGGAGACAATCTGTGCCTGTCTCCCTTGGAGCTGTATGGGGATCGCTACTTCAATTCTACCCCTGAAGTTCACTGTGTACATATTTATAACCAAAGTATAAAACTATACATACACACACACAGAGAAGTTATTGTTAGACCATAACACATTTCTGTGTTTGGTACCTTTGAAACTACAGTCCTTAACTAACTACCTGCCAGGAAATTTTTGATCTTACTGATTTCCTACCAACAAGACACTAAAAATTAGAACTACGGGAGCAATGTGTACCATATAAAATCCTAAACTTTTCACTGACCTCCTTGGGCAAGTAACAGGACCTCACTCATTCTGATCACCACCAGAGAAAAATCTATTTCTCTAATTAAAAGAAGTGTACGAGCCCTACAGGGGCAGGTCTCCACCACTATGAATCTTGCTGAACCAGAGCCATTTACACAAGTGGAAAATCTTGGGGTGAAAGAGCATCTATTCAGCCACCACCCATGTACCAGCTACTCAGAAGACCAAGCAAAGAGTCAGTTCTCCTGCTGACCAACCAGAAATTGTACATGTAACTAGGACAATACCTTGAAATGGTTCGGCTTATCGTCTGAAAGATGTTTTAAGGATTTAGCAAATCACCTGTGGAAATCCAAACAACTGATTTCTCCCTCCAGACAGCTATTTTTTCATATAAGTTTCAATACTTTTGGGGATTACAAGCTGCAAGACAGCAGCCACAGCAAGGAAGATGAGTTACAAAGAAAGACTGGTGTAATTTGACATCAGTAACATGAGGCATAAAAAAAGAAAGGCAAAATAAGTGCATGAAAACATCAGGAGATCCATGAAAA
>NW_010274429.1:0-288 GCF_000690775.1 Eurypyga helias | reverse complement strand
GGACGGGTCCGGGCACCCAGCAGCCCCGCATCTACCGTTACGAGACCGTACATACTGAAGGATACGTCAGAGAGTAGAGTCTGCAGAGGGAGAGGATAAAGCCTGACCCAACAGCTCAAATACCACCAATGTCTTAACCAAACCGCCACGTTTTCCAAAGGAATCCTCATCGTTTCGACGCTGCTACTCCGCACGTGCCGAACTCGTTTCCCAGATTTGTGTTCCTGATCAGGAGCAGCAGGTTACAGTCAGGTAGGGGGGTCCTACCCACGCTGAGTTATCCCGTGG
>NW_010274428.1:0-602 GCF_000690775.1 Eurypyga helias | reverse complement strand
TCCCCAACCCTGTGCCTCATCTCAGGGGCTCGATAAACATCTGTTGCCATAGAGACTTGCTCCGGCTGCCTTCCCCGCATCACCCAACGAGATGAAACAAGAGACGCACGCTCCACTCGGAAAAACAGGAAGAAAATGTTTGGCTTGAAACCGTGCTGAGGGTGGGGGTCAGACGGGCAGCACGCTGTGCAAACAGCCCGGCAGCAAACAACGGGGAGGCTCCGAAAGGGGAGCCGCGCTGCCCGCCGCTGCAGACGCTATTTAAATTGAGATTAAGAATAATATCACGGAACAACTTTCCCAGTGATCCTGCCCGCCACCCCGGGACTTTGCGCAGAGGTCGGCACAGCTGTACCCGTTTTGCAGGGGCAGCCAGCATGAAGCTGCTATTCCCAAGATTCTGGCATTGCCAGGCTCCGTGTGTCCCGTGCCAGGCAGCTCCGGGCTGGCCGACGGCAGGTACGGGCCAGGATGCCTGTGGGGCTGGTCCCAGTCTGGTTCCCAGATCCACGCACAGTTCACAGTGACCAACCTCCTGAACAAATCCTTATCTAACAGCTGAATTTTGTCCCCGCTGTGAACGGGAATTAGCTCCCGATCCA
>NW_010274427.1:0-2244 GCF_000690775.1 Eurypyga helias | reverse complement strand
GGGGCAAACCCAGCACCGAAACGCCGGGTGCCCAGCGCACAGCCTCCCTGCCCCCGGCTCCCCGCAGGGTCGAGTGTTGCTGACTGCAGTGGTCCACAGATCTCCAAGGACACAGTTCCTCTTTGAAGTAGTTGCCAGGCAAAAAAAAAAAAACAAACCCAACCCCCAAGGTGCTTTGCGGGAGCAAAATTCGGCTTTTTTTATCCCACAAGAGTCTGTTCGACCCGCTCCTTTAGGTCTGTTACAGTTTCTGCAAGTTAAGCGTTTTATTTCGAACGCGGCCAAGTTCAGAACGAGGACTGCTGTTGACTTTTTGCTGATTCACCCTGAAGTAACATTAGAAAATGTTGAGATTTCTTGGCACAAAAATCTGGAATTTCAGCAACTCCCGGAATTTACACTGTTGCCCTGATTCCTTAGCAAAGCACGGACCCTCTCTCCTTCGCCAGCCTCCTCCTCTAAGGCCTATGGCAAGGAGAGATCTCCCGTGCCCTGCAGTGCTCACCGGGCTCTACCTCGAGTGGGGCTGATCCCAAAGCCCATCCACGCAAAATTCTTGACCTTCCACAGCCCTTTGATCTGTGGTGCCTCCAAATTCCCAGCCTGCCGCCAGACTTGTGCGATGCCTGCCACAGTTGGTCCCAACCTCACCAAAACGGGGAGATCCACGTAAACAGGGGGCGAGGAGCTTGGTTTCCTTAGGGGGAGTCGAGACCTGCAGCCTGGCGAGTATTTCTTAGGAAACAAAATACTTGCCCTTTTTTTTGGGGGAGTGGGGGGGAAGGAGGCGTGTATTTAGTATGTAACAGCTTAGCAATGCAACTCGGAGTTGCCAATATATGGGGATTTATCTCGAGGCGCAGATATTGGGTGTTTTTCCCAGACCTATGGCACTCCGAGTCACGTGATTATAACAGAATCTCAGCTTTAGTTAAAGACAAGGAAAATGTTTCTGGATCTCATGACGATGCAGGAAGATGCCTCGTGGTAGCTGGAAAGGAGACGCAAACGGGGAGAGAGAAAGAAGCCAAACCAAAATGCAAAACGAGCCAGAATCTGTTGTATGGGTGACAATTCAGGATTTCTGAATTCTCGGCGTCAGCTGCGCCGCGTCATGATACCGAAGGCCAGTGTTGTGGCCGTGGGTATTGATCCGCTTGCGGGAGTTGATCCGCTCGCATCGGGCAGGCAAAACAGAATACTTTCCCACACGCTGCCTTCCCCTGTAGCATTACTTGAGTGGTGCTGACCTAGATCTGCCTGAGGTTCTAATGTATTTTTGAGTGCAAACGTTAAGTACACTCTGTTTCTGCGTTTAATTTTTGAACAGCTGTAATTAAACCAATCTTCATTTAAACACATCCACAGCTCCCTTGCTATTTGCTCTGCTGTATGAAGACTCTGCCATTCACAGGGAGAGCTGTGCCCTAAATGAAACGAGGAAGAGGGGCTGCTGCTCCTCCATCCCTCTCCCTTTTGCCGTTCTTCACTCTTTTGGGGGGAGTGGCTCTTGGAAAAAAAGTTCTGAGCTGGAAGAAGACCTAGTGGCACATCCAGCATCACTCAGGGTGGGGGAGTCCTACATGACAAACATGGGTTTGATCTGCGCATGGGGATGCTGCATCAGGACTCAGTTTTATTTTCATTAACAGCAACAGTAGCAATAATCAATTTCATATTTTAGATCACAAAAAGTGCCGAGAGCTTAAAAGCTGTTCAGTATTTTGTCTCTAGTCCAAAAATACGCCCGGCAGCCTTCCTGTGACCCTTCTCCAGGGTCACAAGTTCAGAGACAAGGCATCGCTGGGCTTGGGCAGGTCGACCCAAAGCTCCCGCGGGGACAGGAGGGTGCCTCGGCCCGCAGCAACCGAAGGTGCTGCTGTGCAGGCACAGCTGGGCTGAAGTGGGGACTGGGGGGGACAAAGAGGGGGCCGGGGGGTGGACAAGCAGCGTTTCAGCACGTCGCTTGATGCGATATGATGTAACAGCTAAAGGGTTGCCACTGTCGTCACTGGAACCCCGGTGACCTGTCTGAGCCCGAGAGGCTGTCAGAGGGCTGGTAGGGGAGGGTGAGAGAAGGAAACGCAGGGGAGAAAGAAAAAGGAAAACAAAAGAGCTGCGAGCGGCAGGCAGGCCGCAGGTTTCAGCTGCCCTGCGAACTGACGTTTCACGGCTCCCTCACGTTCGATTGCCAGGGAAAAGCAGAAAACGGGTTCCCAGCGTACAACTGGGTTGTGGTATGAG
>NW_010274426.1:4202-6757 GCF_000690775.1 Eurypyga helias | reverse complement strand
TGCAGCCGGGGTGAAGTAATCCCGCTTCCCAGAAAAGATGGTGGCTCGGGTAGCGTGCGATGCACGCACGGCGCATCCCCCCCGCCCCGCGCCGAGGAGCTTCCCCGCCGTCCTGCCCACCTCCCCTCCGAATCCGAGGAGGCTCCGTGCTGCAGCGTGGGGCTGGATGTGGGGGTGTGCTCGTTCCCAAGCACACCCAGGAATAACGGTTCCTTTAACAGCTCTGATTAGTTGTTCCTTTTTATTGGGTTTTAAGCTTGATTTGGGTTGGCAGGGGGTCCCGGCGCGGCGTGGGGGCTCTGTGCTGAGCGCGTCCCGCTCACCCCACGGACAGGGACCGTATTGGTGATTACTTAGGGTCAGGCTAGAAAAGTCCTTTTGAGTCATCTGACCTTTCCACTTGGCTGGCAGGAAAGGTGAAGGTACTTCACACTTACGCACTCGTGTCTTTTTTGGGGGTTTTATTATATAAAAATCCCTGTGTGGGTGTTAAGAGCTGCCCCTCCTGCTTCCCGGGGTGCTCCGGGTGCTGGAGCCGCTCGGGACAGAGACCGAGGAGAGGCACAAATATTTCGTGGGAGTAGTGGATTCTCATCGTACTTGGGAACTGAATTAGGAACGGGGCTGGGAGGGGGGGAATCCAGCCCCAAACATCAGGATTAATGAGCTGGAGCTCCCTAATAATAATCGGACTTAGCACTTCCAACTTCAAAGGGCTGTGTGGACGCTAAGTCCCTAATCCCGGGAGCGCTGCGTTCACGGGTTGTTTTTGTGCGTGGCTGTGCTGCCGGCCGGGGGTCGGTGTGGCTTGGAGCAGTTCTGTGTGGTCTCGCCACCCGTTGGAGCCCTGGCTGACCCCCCCTCCCCAGGGCTGTAGGAGGGAGGTGATGCGCCCTTGAACCCCCCTCCCAACCTGCGTTTGGCCCTCTGGGGTGCCTGCGTGGCATGGGAAAAACTGAGACCGTCGCCGGGTCTGCTCCCACCCCCCTTGGGGAAATCTGTTGCTGTGGGTCTGCCCCCATGAACCCAAGCCCCGGCGCGGGTGCTCACAGCCCCGCGATCCTGTGCGGGGGCAGGATCTGGCCCATGGTCCCTGGCAGACGTGGTGCTGTTGATGGCTCTGTCTGGGCTCCTCTGGCCATCCGTTGCCAGCTCCCTTTGTGCTGCCCCTTTCCTGGCAAGGGATAAATTCCCTTTTTGTGGGAATTCCCTCTTTCCTGGCAAGGCGTGCCTGCATCGGCCCCTTTAACCTCCTGTGTACCTTGTGCGGAGGTCACCTTCCCAGAGACTGCCCTGGCAGGATGGGTGATTCCTGGGGACCCTCTTCCATCTCCAGAAGTCTGGCCTGGCCACTGGGACCCTCTTCCCAAGGAAGCCACCCAGGGCTCCGCAGGGCTGCGGGGGTGTCCCCGTGGGGTCGCCGCTCTCCACGGCGGCTGGCCCGGACCGAGCAGTGCCTGCGTGCACATGCCTTTGGCTCCTGAGGAAGATGAAGCCCCCCACGACAGGAACGGGCTGGGAATTAACCTCAAAATTACTCTTGGCCTGAATTGGAAGAAGAGCAGAGCGTAAAGCAGTTGCGTTTAATTCTCTCCATGCGACTGCTCTCCCGGGGCATGGGGACTGGCACAGATAGAGGAATTTGAGGACATCTTTCCAGCTACCAGTGTCTTTTTTTTTTTTCCTTTGAGACCGTGGCATGGATGCCCAGAGGACCACCCAGTTAGAAAGTGGAGCTTGCAAACTTTTCCCACTGCCCTCTCCCAGCCCGTGACACCCCTTGCCCAGCCGTGGGGGTGTGTGTGGTTATTCCCACGTCTCCTCCGTCGGACATTATCACTTTCCTACTGTTCTGGATGCCAAACAGCAGCCACGAGGCTGGAGAGTGTCAGCGTTGGGTCACAGCGTTGGGCTTTGCTCTGGGGTGTTGCATCGATGGGGCTGCGATGCCCTGAGTTGGGGTCTTATCCCGGGTTTGGGTGTTGTCCAAAGGGTGGCAGGGTGAGGGATCATGTCCCGGGCACGCTTTCGCTTCCACTCCCTGCTCGCCGGGGGAGGAAAAGCCCCCTCGTTCCTGGAAAGCAGCCCCTGTGTTTGCGTTCCCTGCTCCCGGCTGCTTGTATCATGCTGCAAAAATCCGCCTGGACTCGACTGATTATTAGGACCAAACAGGGGGAGATTCATGGCCATGGCAAATGTCAACCCCGCCTCCGTCGGCAGCTGCAGCTGGGGGGCACAGCCCCAGGAGCTGGGGTAGGCAGGGGGGTGGTGGTTTTCCCCCCACCCCGAGCAGCATCCCACTCTTGGAGAGGGGCGGGAGGGCAGCGGGTGCTCGGGAGGGATGTCGGGTTGGGTGCTGGCGTCAGCTTTGGGTGCGCTTAACCCTTGCGTGGCCCAAGGGAAGGGACACGGCAGTGCCTTTGGGTGCTGGAGAACCGTCCCCTTAGCACAATTTGCTGCTGGGTTGGTTTTTTTTTTTTGCATGGCGCCACACCTTATCTGCTCTGGCACCCGAGGACGTGATAAATCGCCTCTCCGGCACTCTGATGTTGTGG
>NW_010274426.1:3184-4011 GCF_000690775.1 Eurypyga helias | reverse complement strand
CTGCCAAAGCCGATGGCGGTGCTGGGATCCGATCACAGCCCTGGGGCCGGAGCCGGGGTATTTGCGGAAGGAGTCCGGCTGTTTGCACGGAGGGTGAATTCAACCTTTCCCCTTCCTGTTCTTCCGGTCGGTCAGTCGCTCCTGCTGCCCACGCAGCAAACTGCCCGGGCAGCTCCTTTCGTTGGGGTTTGCCGGTGTGCCGGGAGGGCTGCGCCATGCGTGGTGCCCACCAGCCGCCCCACGGCAGCGGCACCTCGTGTTCTCACGCCCCACGTCCGATCTGTCCGGTCTGGTTTGGCCCCTTCCTGCACGGTGTTGGAGAGGAAGGCCTGGCCGGCTCGTACCTGTACCTGTGCCGTGCGGATGTGTTTTTGTGGAGAGTGGGAGATGGATGGAGAAGGGGCTGTCCCCGCACATCCAGGGCTGTCCCCATGAGCTGCCCAGGTCTCGGGCTGGAGAATGCTGAGCCTGGAGCGCATCCTGGGACAGCAAGTGGCTGCCTGGATGCAGAGCTGGGGGACGGAGTGTGCATTCGCGCCGGGAGCGGTTGCAGAGGCCTGCTGTGGGGGTTCAGCCCCACTCTGCTGCTCGTCCAAGGGACATACGGCGAGGGGAACTACTGCACGGGTGGGGAAAGAGATATAACCCCCCGGCCCTGGGCATTGCTGCTGGAGCACTGGTTTGCAGAGCCTCCTGCCGTCCGGGGTCGCAGGTCTCCAGCGGTGCGTGCAGCATCCCGCTGGGATGTTAAGCGATGCCTGTCTCTCAGTTCCTAGAAGCCGTGCCGTGGGCAGGAAAGCCTGCTTGGGTATCACATCCCATTTCCA
>NW_010274426.1:0-3160 GCF_000690775.1 Eurypyga helias | reverse complement strand
CTGCTGGGTGATGGCTGCTCTGACTCGCCCATCAGCGATGTTCTCTCCGAGGTGTACAAAGCCACGAGCGGAGCTGGAACCTCTTTTGAGGTTCAACTATAGTGTTTGTGGTGACTTTCCCCTTGAGCTGTGCCAGAAACAGGTCCCTCTGCTTCTGGGGAGCCCTGAGCAGTTTGGGAGTTGATGCACAGGGGGATGATGACTGCGTTGTTCCTACTCTGGGACCTTGTTCTCCTGTGGGTCCGGCTGAGAGCTGTTACCTGAGTACCCAGAGATGCATGCAGGGAGCAGCAGGCGCTGCTGTCGCTGCTTTCCGAGAGGCCTCTTTGGTGAATTTTGGGACTAAACCCATAAAACTGGTGGGATGGGAGTTGCCGTGGGTTCACCCACAGCCTGGGCCATGCTGGGGCTGTTGTTTTCTAGCAGGGCTGCTGGAAGCCCCGGTACAGCTTCCCCGGTGCGCAGGGCTCTCCGCATTCCGCGTTGGAGGCAGAGGCTAAAGCTCCACTGCAACAGGCCTTTTTTCCCCCCCTGTCGCTCAGTTGCCAAGCCTGAACAAAACAAGCCCTGCCTCCACTCGAGACAGCCTGATTACGTCTGCCGGCAGCCTAAACAGATTATCCCTCCCGCCACGCGCTCAGAGCCAGGAGTCTCTCCCGGCAGTGGATTCGGACTTCCCTTGGAGCACATCGGGGTGGTTGGGGACTGGTTGTGGGGGCATCCCTCGCCCATCTGGGCATCCCGGCACCCCAAGGGGATGGCAGTGCTCTGCCGTGGGACTGAGAACGGACCCTAAGAGGAGACACGGATGTTAGCGAAGCTCTCCTGTTCCTCCTCGTCCAGTGAGCTCCCGCGGGGCTGGCACGGTGCAGTTCTGCTCGGCACCGCCAAGCACTCTGCGTGTCTGGCAGGTTTGCACGGTGAGGGAAGGGGTGAAGGTACCACTGACAAACACTGCAGGCGTGAAAGCCATGTGGGCTGGCATCACAGCCCACCTCCAGCCCAGTGATCCAGCGCTCAGGGGGCTGTCGGGCTTCTGTGTCCTATCCTGCCCACTGGAACTGAGTGACAGGCCTGGGAATGTTCCTGTATCACCCTAGGCTTTGGGAAGTGCTGAGTGGCTCTGCATTTCCTCTGAGCCCAGGCCCCTGGGTCACTGGAAATGGTGCTCCCAGTGCTGGCGGAGCTGGTTGGGGTGGAGTGGTTTGTCCGTGCCTGGGCAGCGTCAGCGCTACAGCTTGACAGCTTCGTGTAAACCGAGCTGGGGCTGTTTCCTTCTCTGCTTCCTCCCACCTGCGTGTTGCCAGCGCCGGCTGTGGGCTGGAGCAGCGTCCTCGCCCTTGATGCAGTGCAGGCCGCGGGGACGGATGCAGGGCAGGGGCCCGAGAGGCAGGTGAGGGGCTGCAGAGCACCCGCAGCACAGCTCTGGTCGCAGACTCTGAAGCTAAGCAGGGCCAGGCAGGAGCAGAGGCAGGATGGGATACTTAGGTGTTCCCAGAGGTGCGACAGGAAGCGGAGCAGTAACGTTTCTGCCTGAGTCAGCCTCTGCCGGTCCCACGGGACGGGACCCGGCACTGTGGGGCTCCATTCAGCCGCACCCCACGTACCGTGATGCCCCTGGAAGGTATTGTGGATCTATCGCTGGTTTTGGTTGGCGAGGTGCCTGCAGATCTCTTCGCGGGACGGCGAGGCAGCAGCTTTGACACCTCCCGGACGAGGTTGCGGTGGGTGGTTGGCTTCGTCACCGTAAGCCGTGCCGGAGGAACCGGCTCTCCTCTTCCTGCCTGTCCTGGGAGCGTCACCCTACCCCACCCCAGACGTGGATGCATCGTGCTGCCAGTGGCTGTCCTTCCTCTGCTCCGTGTCGTTTGGTGGCTCCCCCTTTGGCCAGGTGCCGCCCGGATAAAAGCAAAGCCATCCAGTGCCCGAGCATCCCGTGTGGTTGCTGCCTGCGGGAAGACCACCTGGAGCTGCCCTTCGGACATCGCCGGAGCTCGCGGGAGGCGGATGGTGCTCTGTGTCGTCAGGGGCACCCTGGGAACCCCAGGGTTGCTCCAATGCCATCCCTTTCCACGAAGTTTTACACAGCTGCTTGGACGGGGGAGGCATTTGCTCTGAGCTCTTGCTCAGGGCTGGGTGTTGCATTTTCTTCCTCTTGCTGAGCTCTCCGGAGGAAGCCGAGCTGGTGCGGAGCATTGTGTGTCTCCAGCTCCATCGCGGCACGGTAACGCTTCCCTGGACCTGCCTCCCACAGCAGCATCGAGCGCGTTTATTTTAAACCTCTCTTCGGCCAGCTTGTGCCAATGCAGGTGCGATGGGTTTGTTTCAGGCACTTTGTGTGCCCATTCCTATCCCTCTTAATTAGGCTCGTACCTCTCTGGGCATTTGCTTGGTTTTAGCAGTAGCTTGTTTTGGTTTGGCTTTAAAAAGCACTGCTGCCTGTTCATCTGTTGGCGAGTGGAGCTGGGCTGCCCACGCCGGCTGGCTCTAATTCATACCTTTCAGCTATTTCGGTTTCAATATCTGAAATTGGACGCTTTTGCCAAAATAAGTATAGCCCACTGGTGCTTTTTTATGATGCTGGGAAAGAAACGACCATGCTCTATGTTAAGGGCGTGTATTTCAGGTGCTTGGTGCTTTATTTACAGTCAGTTGGGCCAAAATTGGTGTGATTGAGGGCAAAATAACTGCCCACTGAGGGGCGTGAGCCAGGCAGGGCTTCACGCTGGTGATGCTGGGTTAAGGCTGCTGACCCTGGCGATGGTGTCCCCTGCTTGGGTTTCGTGGTTACGTTGTCCACGGCGTGGCATCTGGACTTGCCCTGCTGCTTGTACCGGGATCTGGACGCTGCTGGGGGGCAGTGGGGTGCTCGGGGTGGGGCGGGACGGTCCTGCTGGGAGGGCTGCAGTGCAGTGGCTCGTGTCGGGAAGAGATTTTGCTCGTGGGGCTTTGGGTTGAGCGCTTGGCCGTACCCAGGGGCTCTGCTGGGGCACAGAGCGGAAAATTGGGGGTGGAGGAGGGCTGAGCCCTTCACGCAGCTTGGCTGCCCGTAGCATCGCCATGGGGGGCTCGCCAGGCCTTGGCGTGGCTGTGCCAAGCGTTGGGGACATTGTGTCCTGCCTTCGCCGTCATCATCCTCTTCCTCATGCCGGGGTGCTGG
>NW_010274425.1:6391-78909 GCF_000690775.1 Eurypyga helias | reverse complement strand
CAGGTGCAGGTGCGGGACAGCAGCGGGCGCCGGCCCTGGGAGTATCTGGGCAGCTCCACCTCGGGGGAGATCTGGCAGCTTCTGGAGGCACCCCCAGGCACCATCATGTTCCCCACGCAGCCCCTGGCCCGCAGCATGTCCTCCGTCAGCAAGGGCTTGCTGACCGCTGGCAGGCCAGCACTGCCTGCCTGCCTCAGGCCGCAGCATGGCCGTGGGGTGGCATCCCACCGAACCATCAGCGACAGTGACTGAGAGCTCCCTAGCATCCCCTGCCAGTGGCGATAGGACCTCGGTAGCCATCCTGCAAGAGGAAGCCAGGCAGGCAGAAAAAAACCTGTGAAACAGATTGAACCTATTGAAGAATGTACTTTTAAATTAATTTAATGAACTGTGTCTGAGCCTCTCTGCCCTCCCTTGCATTTCTTGCTTTTCTACCAGAGAGAGGATGCAACGACTCTGCTGGAAGCGCATCCGAACCCTGGGGAGGCAAGTTCTATGCACTCCACAGAGCAGGCATGGGCTGCTGGGTGCAGCCACAATTACCAGCATTAGTGGGACCATGGGTCTGGCATCTCAGACACTGGTGTGAAGCTCATGGCCTGTCCCCAGCCAGGGCGGAGTGCTTGCTTTTGCTTACAGTGACAGATTGTTGCTGGTCCTGGGATTTGCAAAACACTTGTTTACCCTGCCTAAATTCTGAGGAGTAGCTGGACTGCGTCCCTTTTTAATCCTGGCAGATTAAGGATGAGTCCTGCTTTCAAAATGCAGCTGCTCAAGGTCCAGCCTTCCAGCAAGACTTCTCAGAGAGTGGCTGGCTGTGGCAGAGGGCGGCAGGTGGAGAGCCCCGAGTAGAGGAGGGAGTAGCACACCCACTCCATTTCTGAGGCCGCCTTGCCCACTAGCCCATGCAGAAAGGAATGCAGGGCAGCGCGGCAGCCCTGCTCCTTCCCCTGACTGCCCCAGGCTGCCCGGCAGCACCGATACCACCCCCTCCATCTTGCACCTCCAGTCCCTTTCCTCACACCGCAGGACTAGGAAGTGGTACCCACGCTGTGGCTAGAGCCCTGTTCCCATGCCTGGGGGTGGAAGACGTTGCTGCAGGAATCTGAGTTGGGCAGAAATGGAGCTGTGCTGCAGTATGGGTCCCAAGCTTGCAGGGGCAAGGCAGTTTCATAACCAGGACTACATTTCCCCAGAGACCCCAGCCCCAAATTGCCTCACAGATGTTGAGATGTGATGGGAGCAGGTGGGACTGGGGGTCAAGGTATGTCTCTTCCCTGGGGGTCAGGGAAGTCATTCCTGAGAACTTACAAACAACAAGCTGGCTTCAGGAACCTCACTGGATTACGTGGGTCCTATAATGTACTGTCCTCTCCAATTTAGCATAAGTGAACTTCTAAACTGTCCAAAAATGCAATAGGTTAATCTTGTACCTAATATGGTTCTCTTATAGATCCTCTATGAAGGCAGGAAGATACATGAGACAGGGCTACATCACTGCCTGGTTGATGCTGCTGCTGGGGACCCCAGATACAAGGCCAGTGGGTGTCAGTGCATGTGAAACTAGGTCTGCTGGCCGTGCAGGACGCTTTGGGGCAGACCAGGGCAGTAGGTGGGACTGCTCATATATTTGAGGTATGTGCCTAAATGCCTGCAGTTTCGGGGAGGAACGGGAATCAGGGCAGCAGAACCTGACCCTTGCATAACACGCATGCTGGGGAATGCCTCAAGTCCTTGCTCAAGCACTAATTGAGGTCTCCACTTTGCTTGGGGTTTACCTGTGGGAGGAATTCTTTCCTCCAGAAGGGAAGCTACTCTGCCTGACTCCATGACCTCAAAAGGTTGTGGTTTTTTTCCCAGCCTGGTTTTCTCCTTTTACAGTGGAAAGAGCTCAGTAAACCAAGGAAGTGTTCTGTGAACTATCATTCCCCTCTGAGAGGACAACACAAGCTTGAACTTATAAGAAATTCAATTCTGATGTGGCCTCTGAGCCATTGGCATGGACACCTGGAGCCTTCCAGGACTCCCCCCAGGAGGAGGAATCCTATGTATCTCCTTTCCTCTTAGATCTGTCGAGGGTTTATAGCCTGGATCAGCACAAACATGCAAACTGGCTGTTGCCTGGGAAAGCGCTGCAGTCTTTTCCACCACATTCAGAGCCATTGACACAATTTACATCATGCACCAGGCTCCCTTCAGGAAAGGGTTAGTCAAAGCCTTCCATGAACCTCAGCTAGAAGCTCTTAAAAGCAACCTATTGACAGAGGGTATCAGAGATGCCACCTGCGCACAGAGAGCTTCAGGGAAGAAACCCCAAATGAAAGAAGTTCGTGAGCTGACTAAAGCTGTCTGGTGGGGAGCATAATTTTGATCCGCAGCCATCTACAGTTTCCAAAGAATAAGGTTTCCCCTTACCATCTCCAGTGTTTCTAAGACAAAGACTGAGAAGGACAGCGCTACCTTGGGATTCTCATTTTACAGCCTTTCCATGACCTCTCTCTGTGACTCAAATCTAAGTAGTGGGGTTTTTCTGCACATGATTGCAGACCTTGTCTGTCGTCTTCTTCAGAGGAGCTTTCTCTCCCTGGTAGTATTTAGTTCAGCAGTCTAACAACGAGCTGTGAAATCATTTTATGACCACTGTTTGCTCGCCTGTTGAGATGACACAGACAAGCTGCTTTCTCCAATTTTTAAATTATAAAGCAACCCTCAGGAAGTCTGAAACTGAAAAGAAACTTCCCCTACTGGATCCATTCACTCTGATTTATCACCTTAGAATTACTGAGGAGTTCTTGGACTGCTAACATCAGTAATACTGCGCAGCTCCAACACTACTCTTTTTAAAAGCAGTCACTGTTTGTGGGAATAATCACTATTTAACCCACAGAAAGCCTCATTCTCCAAGTTTTCTGCTGGTGAAAAAAGCAATGGACAGGGTAAAACCCATTTCTAGCCCATTGTGGAAGGTAGGGCCAGATCTTTCATCAAGCCATGCCTGGAGAAATCACACAGCTGCCCTGGAGCACCAGGCAGGCAGGGCAATGTGAGCATCATAGGTCCAGTCCCCCAGGAATAAACCACACCTGGTTAGACATACATGCAGCCTGAGCATCTCTGTCTCAAAGTGTTCCTGACCGCCTTGCTACTTACCTGTCAGCCTGCCTGGCCCCTTCCACACCCATGGACGCTGCTGTTTCCTGATTGCACGTGGACGTGGCTCCTTGCCTCACACCCAATCCAGGCATCTGATTTTGCACCACCCTGAAACACATGACATGTCATGAATTAATGCACAGCAGGACTCTGCCCTCTCCTCTCATTGCCTTTGGAAACAGACCTCCCACTTGATGGCTGACATGATAAAGTCCACCCCCTCTGCTCTGCTTATCTCTAACCAGCTGCTTTGTACTCTGAAAGCCATGTCCTTCAAGGGAGCGGAGTGTTTTTTCACTCAGTAGCCTTTGCCCATCACATACTGTCAAGCCTGTGAGCTCCAAGCCTTAAAAAGTTACAGTAAAGGTAACCCTGAAAGGAGGGCAGTACGCTCCTCCCCAGCACCTCCCTGTTCCTGGGGCATATGCTTTCGCACCCACTCATTAGACTGCTAAAAGAGGACAGCACAGCAGAGCTGGATGTTGATCTTAATCCATGTGGCTTCTGTTAAGGCCTCAATTATGTTCCCAAATTGTGGCTCTGATTAGACTCACTCTGCAGCCTTTGCTATCAGAAGTTGCACAGGTGAGCTGGAAGTCTGATGCAATAGCTCAGCTATTGACTATGTCTCTGTCAGTCACCAACTGTCCTCTGCCTATAGGGTCTTTGTCACTTAAACCCAAGCCACAGGAGTGCAAGACTAGCACTTAAACTAGCACTCCTTTATGCTGAATGGGGTAAACTCAACACAGAAGGTGGAGTGTGTGAATTTGAGTCCAATTTTGTCGCACGGCTATTTTGTCAAGATACAAAACAACTCCAAGCCAGCACATCAGAGCTTTCTGAGAAGCTTCCCATGTACAGACACACCAAAGGTACACTAACCTTCCCAGTCTAAGAGCAATAAGCTGGTAGCAAGTTGCCGTGTTTCAGTTCTGGTTTTTTTGTTTTTTTTTTTTACAAGCCTCTGGACAAGGACCCAATGCTACAGCAACAGTGGGATCCCAGCTCAAATAACCCAAGATGCTTTTGTCCAATTAAACAGACAGAGCAGCTGAGCAAAACAGCAGAACATAGCTAGCTTAACCTAATGGCCAGGACATCCTTTGCATCACAGCAGTTTCTGAAGCAGTGAAAAAGAGAATCTGTAGAATTGAAGAAAATCCCACATTGAAGAGTCCATCACACAAAATGCATTTTTTCTACTGTGACAACTGTCATTTGACTTAGTTCATATAAAGCTCCAGTGAGAAGAATGTCTTGCACAGCTCTATCAAGTAATAAGAAAACTCCAATTGCTTTTAAATCCTGTTAAAACTAGAATTTCTCACAGCTACATTTCCTACAAGTAGTAGCAGGTTAGCTGGGTGGGTACGACCAAAAAAAAAAAAAAAAAAAAAAAATCCCAATTAACTGTACAACTGTCTCCAGCTTAAGTTTTCCCATGAAAATCACAGATAGTTGCCTTTCATAGGAAAAGAATGTTGTCTTTAGAAACTTCATCACTGAGTTGAACTCTCAGTTTAGCTAAATTAATAACCTTAATCCCCAGTATGAGAATACTTAAACAAACAAAACTTGTACTTAAAAAAGAAAAAAAAACCCTATTTTAAAATATCCACTTAAACTATTCTAACAAAAATATTTAATGATAATACATAAAAGCTACCAAAGCACCTAAATTATCCATCTTTAAAAATAAACCCCATTGAAACATACAATAATTCCACCTCGAAAACCTCCAAGAGTACCTAAAAATGTTGTTCCCAGGTCTACACATCCCCTTATATCAGAGATACAACCCCCACACCTGAAGAAAATAATGGTTCCTATCACCTTCCATAGCCTTGGAGTTGGGTGGTTTTTTCCCACTTTGTGATTTCCTTTTTAGTCTAGAGTTTTGTTGATGCTTATCTGCAGAGCAGCAGGATGGCAAAGAACAAGAAAGTCGGTAATTTTCTATTGTTTTATGGTTGAGGGAGTATGGTTGTGTTTAAAAAAAAACAAAACAAAACAAAACAAACCAAGAAAACCAATGAAATGGACAGGTTTTTATATTTAAGGAAAGCTTAAAAAGGATAAATACAGGGGAAGGAAACTTTTGGTGCTAAGTATTTGATTATTGACTTAAAAAAAAGAAGTGAAGCAGAGGGTAAGACTTGAAAAGCTATAGGGGGCACAAATAAAGGAAGGTATTATTCAACAAGGTCAAGTGCAAGGTCCTGCACATGGGTTGGGGCAATCCCAAGCACAAGGACAAGCTGAGTAGAGAACGGAACAGGAAGAAATTCTTCCCGGAGAGGGTGGTGAGGCACTGGGACAGGTTGCCCAGAGAAGCTGTGGATGCCCCATCCCTGGAAGTGTTCAAGGCCAGGCTGGATGAGGCTTTGAGCAACCTGGTCTGGTGGAAGGTGTCCCTGTCCATGGCAGGGGGGTTGGAACTGGATGGTCTTTAAGGTCCCTTCTAACCCAAACCATTGTATGGTTCTATGATTGTGAAGAGCAGAATCAGAAGAAAACTTAAGTTTTCCTTACAAAGTGGGGCGAAGTGAGGTTAATAATGCAGCAGTTCCTTGTATGACTTCAGGGTTGCTTTTGGCTGACTCAAGGAGAAGCATTGCAGCCTTAGGTAAGGTAGCTGTTTGTACACTAAATGTTAGGGATAGGAGGCTTTGTACTGAGGTACCGTTGTGCTAAATATCTAACCTAGCACAGCGACTTCTAGTACAATAGCTTGTCTATACAGGCACAAATGAGTGACCTTGCATAGGTTATGGTTTTTTCAATAGAGCAGTTAATTTGATCTGGTTGAGCAAACCTCTCTCTTACTGGATGGTTTAAAAAAGCCTACAGCTCAGAGTACTTTAAATTGTTTTTTGGCCAAGTCAGGACATTTAAGCTCCTACTGTACAGCCTGTTCATGAAATATATGCAAAACAAAATGTGATTGTGGAATATGCCTTTACCTTGCTCTTAGTTTCCTTAGCTCTGAGGGCAAAGGAATGCACAAAACTGCTCATGGTAGATTGGTCTGACAAGATTTCTGATGCTTTTGTGTCTGTGTGATACGGTTTCCTAGGCAGATGTGTTCACAGCCTGATTAAAATGAACACTTTGAAGGAGTCAGTTTCTGCTGTGAAGGAAACACCCATCAAAACTATTCACAAGTTACTCCACACAAGCATGTCAGTCTGTGGGTTCTGGCCTCAGTTTGCATTTCTAACGCTGTTGTTGGAAGCAATGACCAAAGCCCTTCGAGATGTGTCACAGTCACTTCCCTCTTGCTGCTACACCCCTGGCAAAATAGTTGTTGGCTTAAGTCTTTTCTTTCAGTTTTCCTGAGACATAGCTCCAGACTTGAGGAGTGTTCTAATCAGTCTGATACCAGAAGAGGTGGTTTATGTTCCTTAATGTAGCCCAGAATATTCTAGTGAAAGTGGGAATCAGAGGAATTCGTATAAGTGTGTGTCTTGGGCCTGGAGTCCCGTAACAACTCCGCAGGGGACAAATAGCTCGCTCTGCACAGCCAAGCACAGAGCAGGTGTTATCGCAGGATGTCCAAAGTCCTCGTGGGAGTTGCATGCCACTGGTAAACAGAAGAGATTGCTTGGGAGAAATGGGAAGGTCTTGAGGCTCGCTTACAGAGAGGATACAAAATACCTCCCAGGCCTTAATGGGGAGTGTTATGGGCACAGGAGCGTGGAGCTTCGCCCCCTCTAATAACAAGCACTTCACCCGCCTTATCTCCCTAATGTTTCTCACACTGCCTGGTCATGGTATCTGAAGTGCAAGGATTTGGGCTGGTCTCTTATCAGAGGTAAATGAGTGCATGGTGCTCCAACCTTTGTCTAAAGGGCTGGCAGCAGCCTTGCTGTTTGGGGATCCTGTCCTTGGCTATCAGGAGCCAGCACTTAATGCTATGGTTTGTCTCTTCCCCCGGCCTTGGAACAAAATGGGGAGATAAGGATGAGGGCAGGGTTTGTGCTTGAAGCCAGATGGTTTGCAAGCCTGCTAGCAGCCAGGGAGGATAGCGGTGCTCCAGAGCTACAGCTCAAGGGAAAAGCAAGTGCTGCTGCTCACTTGCAGCCTGCAGGTCTCTGGCAAAGGCTGTGCAGGGCTTGGGGGTAGCAACAGTCCCTCCCCTGTACCATCACTGGTTTCCTTTCTTGCAGTTTCAGTCTCCCTGTAACTTTACCCAAGGGAAAGCCTGCCTGTCACTGTGGATTGCTTCATATCCCTGCCTGGCTGTGCCAGGGCCTCTGTTTCAGCCCATGCATGCATCCATGTACACAGGTTGGGCAATGGAGGTGGGACCCTGTGCTGTGACCCTGAAATCGCACTACACCCTGTGTTTGAGTGAGACCCTGTCCCTTCCCCAGTGTCTGTGTTCATGCCAAGTGGCATGAAGTCACCCCAAAAGCAGGAAGACCTTCACCAGGTATGAACTGAAGGTTACCCAAGAGAGTAAAATGCACAGCTGATGCACACACTGGAGTGGGATTAACTTGTATAAGAAAACATGCATAAAACAGTACAACTGTGTTAGGAAATAACCTTGCTCTTTTCTTTCTTAGATAGCTGCTTGAGTTAAAATACTTCATCAGCTGAGTTTCCAGCTCTGTGAGTCATAACATCAGTGACAAAGAAGGTAAAGCCTGAATCTTGTGTTAGCATATTTTTCTGCTGGAGCTGTATAAGCCACAAGCCTGATAACCTGTATTTGTTCTCCCCATCTGAGTCCTGGTCATTACAGTCCACAGGCAAAAGCAAGGAATCTACCGCAGCACTGGGAGATGCTAGTTTATAGCAAGCACAAGAAGCTGACAAACAACATCAGAAATCCCTACAAGTAAAGCCTCTTTTCTGGAGAGGGGGGACGAGCCATGTTGTTTCACAACATATAGTATGTATATGTCAAAACACATCTGTTTCCAGAAAAAGATGAGCCACTGCCTGGCACTGTACAAAGCTGTACATCTCATTGAGTGGATGTGGCTTAAGTATTTTGGAGGGGGTAAAAAAAGCAACAAAATACTCTTGCCAAGGCAGAGCAGCTCCCAGACAAGAGGCTTGCATAAATACCATCTACAGGAGGCCAGTAAACCTGGCAGTTTTGCCTCCAGGTTAACAGGCACAGATGGGCATAGTCAAGGGAACATTTTTCTCTGCATAAACAAGAGAAGAGGTTTACTCATGTTATGCCGATCTTTCAGTTCAGGAGTTATTTGCATCTGATTTGGTTGTTCGGGTTTTTTTCCCCTCTATGCTTTATAAACACTGAATAGATGATTTAAGCAAGCATATTGCAACTCTACCTTCTCCTTGGTTTCTCATTGCTACTTCACATCAAGCTCAAGGTTGCTGTTCCTCATAGTGCTTGCCTATTGATTTAATGGTGGACGGCTTTTGGCTGCTGGATGGTCTGTGCTGGAGATGAGCAGCAGCCAGTCATGGATCTGTATGCCCAGGCATCAGACACACCGTCTGGAAAGTCCTATTCTTCCTGTTTGCAGCCAATGTGAGGGAAGGAAGCAGGGAGAGAGCAGACGTAGTGCTGCTTCCCTTGGATTTTGTTATCTTGCAGACTTTGGCAGGTGTGCTGCTTGTCTGTCCTCGGGCTGAGATTTCACAAGGTGCTGTGGGATTATGTGCAGTCAGGCTCTGTCAGACCGTGGACTGTTTCCTCTCTGGTGCTGAGAACACCTTGCTGCAGACTCTCATTTACCAAGGGAGGGAAGTGCCTTAGAGTATGTATGCCTCAGTGGAGTCTGCCACCTTTTGCTGACTAATGTGGTGGCGGCTGCATTGAGGTAGCCAGCTGTGTTTGTGCTCTCCCATGGGGCTATAGCCCATGCCATGAGTCATGGTTGAGGCCTTTGGCATGAGTCATGCTCTCCCAATTTCCTGCTGCTTGTCAGTGTCAGAAATCTTGTCTGCCTTCCTTTTTCTCTTGCATCCTCCAGTGCCCAGAGCTCCCCGCCACTGCCTCATTTCAACATGCTGTGGCCAGAATCTTTTTATGGACCCACCCAATAGCCGCAAGCAAGAGCACCACAGCCTTCAGGGAATTTAGGAGCAGGGTTTCTGATCTGCCTGCAGTGCTTGGTAATGATGCTCTTGCTTCCAAGCAGAACTTCCCAAACTGCCGCTCACATTTTCCAAGGTGCATGTATGTGTATTTCTGTCTCTTTGCTCTTTAGCTGTCAGCTGAGATGTCATGTCCCAGTTATATGAGAAATGGCCTGTCATCAATAATGGAAGATGATCAAATTATCTGCCTGTATCTGACACTGATTTACAGCTGTTGTATTAAAAAGGATCCAGCAATACTAGTCCTAAACCTGAGTGTATCTTTATTTATTGCACTTCAACAGCCAGAGAAGATCAGAGCTTGTTTCTAAAGCAACACAGCCCTCGTGACCCAGGATTCATTTCAGGTAAACCCTAAATCTGGCTGATAAAACACCGAGGGAGAAGGTGGCAGGAAGGGGAAGGAACTCCACTGCAAGCAGTATGATTTTGAAGGCCCTTCAGTATCTTGGGGCTCAGAATGGACCACGTTAATGTTTCCTTTAAGTTGGTTGTCACATTTTTATCAGCTTGTTCTTTCCAAAGCATTTTCCAAATACTTACTGACAATTTGCTTTTGCCTAAATTGAAATTTGAGAAAGTTGAGCCAGCTTTATTACAATCCCTTCTCACTGTGGGTGGCTCAAAGGAGCCAATTTCTGGCACACACATGTTTGTGGGAAAGCTCCAGATGGCTTGAGTTTCTAAACCATCCTGGCATCTTGTATGGGCTATATGTCAAGCTAGAGGAGAGGTCTTCTAAATCAGCCCAGCTTAAGGTTGCTGGAATGCTTTTGTAGACACTGGGCTGATGCAGAAGGCTTGGTCCCACCCCATTCAAACTCTCTGTGAGGTATTTTTCCCCACTGAATTGAGCAAAGATCCAAACCAAGAAACTACAGGCCTTCAGAATAAGGGAGGGGAGACCTCTGCCTTGCAGGTTTTGCATAGTTAGAGTGACAGAAGGAAAAAAAAAAGCCTCAAAGTCATAAGGAGAAAATATAAAAGGAGCAACAGATATTATTTCTGTCAGCTGCTGGTGGGGGGGGAGCCCATCGCAAGCATCCTCTGCATGTCTGATATATGGAGAAGGTGGAAAAGGGGACTTGACTACTGCTGTTTTTATCAGCAATCCAGGTTATGCTTGCCCAAGTTTCCCTGCAGCTCTTGGGCAGCTTGAGGTCGCGCAGTCCTGGCAGTGTCACTGCACCGGGCCTGTGGTTAGCTACACTGGCAGAGCAGACAGCTCTCCAGCTTTGAGCACAGCACATCTTGCTGTTGCAGAGCAGGTAAGTGATGTTGGCCTCTGCTGCAGATGACCTGCACCATGGAAGCAGTCTGGGGAATGCACACCTTCCAAACATGAAGGTGCCTTCAACCTCCAACTCCTACACTCCCTTCAGCAGGACTAAGTTTCAATCTGAGCGGCAAAGCCGCTCCTGTGTCAGACAATAATGGACAATAATGGAGGAAGTAATGCTTCCTGATGCATCTTCTGTGTCAACACACATCCGTCTTTCTTCCAAAAAGAGAACATATCCAGTTCTTTGGCTTGTAATGGGGCAAGTGTACAGTTACCTTTCAGAAGAGCAACCCAGGTTTCTTGGCAAAACTCAGGAGATTTAAATTCATGGATGGCACTAAGTGGTGAAAGCTGGTTTGTGAATAGGCAATGGAACAAAGGCTAGACCCCCAGCCTGTGTGCAGTCACCATAGTTCAAGATAAAAGCTACCTAGAATGCATGCTCCAGTGATGTTCCCTCCATGGACACCTCTCCTTTTATTTTTAACCAGAACAGGCTATGTGACTTGTATTCTTTCTCCTCTTGCTCCACACACATAGGGTCCAGACCCACCTAACCAGCTCTACTGCCTGAGTAGTTTGAGGAGGGCAGCTTTACTCACTTCTTACACACTGTGTAAACAACTTCAAGGCCTGTACAGACTGTATTCAGCTGGTTAAGGATAGGGAAAGGCATAGCTTCCCATCTTCCCCCTGCTGCCCAGCAGTTTCCCTTGCAGCTGATCATGAGTTACACATGAAACCCAGCTCGTCTGGAGCTAGACCACAGCAACATAGGCGGCTTGGGAAGTGCTGCTATCCTCCTGTGATAGCCCAGTGAAAAATGTTCCAGGATCTGTTCCCTGTTGCAGAAGTTTGCAGTGTGGTCATAGATGTAAAGTAAACAACAACATTTTCGAGAAAAAGAAATAATTAAAACTGCCGGAGTTGGCAGAGCTCTGGAAAACATGCACTTGAAGGGTCAGTAACCTGTGGTCTCCGCTGTGAATGCCCACTGCAGCAGCTGCTCTAGCCTCCAGCTCCAGGGTGAGAGCCTGGGGCATGGTCTCACAGGGGAACAAGAGCGGGTCTGTCCCAGGTGACGAGGGTCTCATGCTGTCCTGTGGTAAGGAATGGTGAAAGGAGTGGCCGGGAGCAGCCTGGCAGCGTACAGCAGCAGGGCAGCATGCTACTGCTTTCATGGAAACGTGGTGACTTTGGAGGAGAGATTAATCTTCTTGCTGCCTGGTGAGATGCGAAGAAGAGGAAAACATGCACCTGGGTTCCTAAATTTAGAGTGGTGGAGAGGTCCAATGAGGAACAAATGCAAACAGCTCCTTTGAGATGAGGCAATAAACTCTGAGGTGTTTGCCACCTGCAGACTTTCAAGGTATGGGGAGAGGTGGCAAAGTGAAATGAGTCCAAAATAACAAAGGCCCAGTTCTCCTGAGTGGTTAACAATTTGCTTTAGTTAAATCTAATCCATGGAGAGATGAGAGAAACACAGGGATTGTCAGCTTGGGTCAGTGTTAATGAGGGAAATAAAATGATGAGACATACTTTAAATCCTACTGAAGGGATCAGCAAAGTCCTTTCATCACTTAGAGATAGTGCAAGAGGTTCTTTATAATTAACTTGATTTATAATTAACATGGAATAGAGGTGCTTTCCTTTTAATGTAGGGGAAGCTGGAATCAGGGAAGCCTCTGGGATAAAAATGCTATAGTGACATGCGGCCATGCAACCCCAGCTGGCATTCAGGGTGGACTGGACCATCAGCCCTTCTTCCTGGCACAAACTTCCCTCTGAAGCAGTGCTTTGGGAGGCTCAGTGCCTGCAGGCTTTGGGAGGGCTTCTCAACCTCCTGCCAAATTGGACCGTGGCTCCAGCGTCATCTGTGTCTTTCAGGAGCAGGCTAAAGATTTTTCTGGGAGTCCAGCTCTATTCCCCTATGGTCTCCAGACCAACCCTGAACTTTCCCCATGGACAGCATAGGGCTGGAAGTTATCTTGGTGGTGGAAAGCCTTGTTTTAGCCAGCCATGCAAGGGACCTTTGGTGCAGGAGGCTCCAGAGAAACTGTGCAACACAGCTCCTCAGGGGGGTTATGGCTACTCAAGCCAAGAGGCAGAAACTTCTTGGATGAGACAAACTAACATGCTACAAGAGAAACAGGAAGAATCAGATGCACCAACAGCAGTAGCAGAGGACTGCTTCAGTTACAGTCCCCAGCTATTCTAACAAGTAGGAAACTGTCCTGTGTGTTTATATGTGTGTATCTACTATGCTGTAACACCATAATATTTAGGTTGCAAGAGTAACCAGGGGTGATTGCAGAGACCAGGATCCCATCCAGACACTATAGACACAAATATTCCCTAAAGACAGTGCAAGATGCTGTCTTTGCTTGATGAAGTGAGAATGAACTTTAGAGACAAGAACAAACCTTCCCTAAATAAAGTGGAAAAAAAGCCCTTAACTTGGAGCAAGTGGTAAGCTTTAGCTCACACTAGAAAGGGGTGATGAGTGTTTCTTGTTATTATACCAGTGTAATCCTTGCATTAGTGAAAATTACTTTTTCTCCTTCTCTGGCCAGGCTAAGGGATTCAGGTGTGTGTTCCCACTGGTGTGATGGCTGAAGCATTGGTTTCCTTCCAGGGAAGTATATCTGCTATGCTGGAGCTGAGGTCGGATGCCATCTCCAGAGGAGGAGAGAGCTGCTATTTGTTCTTTCAGCAAGAAGTGGGGCTTCTTTCTCAGCTACAGCAGTGAGTAACTTCAGAGATGTAGCATCAACAACTACCAGTGTGTGTGGGTTCAGTGCAAGACAAACCAGGCACAGAAACTGAAGAGCCAACAGTGCTGGCCTCTGCATTCCCTGTCACGCAGGCTAGAGAATATTCCATAATCCTGGAGTTAGCCAGCAGCAGAGGTGTGTTCTCAGACTGTCCAAAACCAGGGGTAAGCCATTTCTAATGACAGGAGTGATTAACCAGGGATATGACTTGCCAAGGGCTAGGGTGTATTTTCTCTCACAGAAGAATAAGAAGAGTAACAATCAGCATGCTCATCCTTGTGGTGTCTACATTTTTCTGAAGCTAATCTAGAGAGTTACAAGAAAATCAGAGTGGCCAGTTGTCTGGCTTCAGCCTGTGCAAATCAAGAGATGAATTAAGAGTTTGGGCTGGGGACCTGGTGCTGGGCAGGGCTCCATGTCCTCAAGCAAGCCTGCAAAGCCAGGTGCTGGGACAGCACCTTTAATTTTCCCCACAGGGGACAATCCCTCTGGGTATCACCCTCTGGTTGAGCAGGGGATGACTATTCTCTCCCTGCTCCTGCCAGAGCTGCCTGGTGGGTGCAACACTCTTCCCCCAAAGCACGTGAGGGACCAGTAACTCTGGGAAACAGGATCATGTATGCTGTATGCACCCCAGCTGCTCTCTGCCAGGGTCTGTGCGTATTGCAATTCCCTGCTACAAGCCAGACAAGGCTAACCTGGGCTCTTTCCTGCCTTCTGTCCCCTGCCCAGGGCTCCTTCTCAGAACGGCACCTGCTGGTCCCGGGGCGCAAGAGCAGCTTCCACAGGGCAGCATCTCTTCCCCCTCCTTCCCCACACTCGGCCTTTGAAGCACACCCTAATTCTCTGCCTGCCTGCTGTGAGCTGTCCTTTTTTCCCTGGCCACGAAACTCCCATCCCAGGAAGCTGAGTGCGTCGGGGATGTCCCCTGCGGGCAGTGCAAGGTGTCCTCTCCCTCATGTTGTGCAGAGGGACTGTGGTCACCCTCGGTGGGGTGGGGCTGGGCAGCGCGGCCTTTCTTCGTAGCCTGTTTCCTATCACATACACTCTGAAAGGGAAGAAGAGCCACTAGGGAATCTTATTCCACTTTTTCCCACTGGTGGTTGCAAAAGGGGAGATGTCCTTTCTTCTGCCTCTCCACCATTGGCTTTAATCCCTAGGAAAAATGGAGGGCAGTCGGGTATCTCAGCACTGTAGTCTGAGAACAAACACTTCACTGATTTCACAGAACATAAAACCGGGAGTGTTATAAATCAGAGCAAGACCAAAGGGTTTGTTACTAAACCAGCGAGGCTGCCGGTGCAGAGCACTTCAGGAAAACAAACAGTGCAGTCTCCATGTATTTTGAGAACGGTATTTCCCTGTCTGAATAAAAGGGTCAGAGGAGGAGACTTCAGGGCAGAAAGAAGTTCACAAGAAACATACATTTCAGAAGGAGGTCAGAGTGGCCTATGACACTGCACGGCCCCAGCGCCACAACTCCCACACCAGCAGCTCTGTCTGGAAACGCTGCAGCGCCGAAAGGAAGAGAGTGATCTTCAGTGATTTCACAGAGCTGAATGGAAAACAAATGCAAAAACCCAACCGACCGAAGAGAATTTGCTCAGCCCCTCACACGTGGCAGCGAACCGGGGAACAACTGTACAGTAACTCAGGCAGAGGGAAAGCAGGCACCCAAAGCCTATCTAAAACATGTGATCCCAGTTAACATCATGCTAGGGGCAAACTTAAGGTGGAATTACTTGGGCTTTGTCCGAACTGTTCGTGGAGGGGCCTGCTCTTGGCAGCATTTACTATCTGCAGCAGCTCGGTGCCTGCAGTTAACTCCCGACTTCAGCACGGCTCTTGTCTATGCATCGTGTGGCCAGGGAGCTAGTTGGAGGCCAGAGTGTGTACGGGATTTTCCCTGTAGTATATTCAGTCAGCATTTTGCCCTGTCATACACCCCAGTCACAGGGCTCCAATTCAGGCTTGTGACTTTCTAGTTCAAACACAGCTTCGGCTTTGATTCACCCGAAGTCATATGGGATGCTGAAATGCCACGTGGATGCTCAGAAATGGGTGTGTGAGGAGAGATCAGGGGCATAGGATGGTGTCAGGAGTCAGGATGCTGTTTGTGTACCAGCGAGCATGCTCTAACGAAGTTCCAGCAGCCTCCTGCAGGCCAGCATGTTTCCTCCTGCTACCTCTGTAACTTCCTGCGCTGTTCCGTAAGCTGGCCTGTGCAGCCCTGCCCGAAGTCACTGGCAGATAGGCATCTCACGGGCTGGTCATGGCTTAACGAAGAGGAGCACGCTGCATTTATGTAGCAGTCCTGACTGAAGCTTTACAAGGATTGTGAGGCTGCATGTCATTAATGTCACTTCACGTATGAGGGAAACTGAGGCAAAGAGGGCTGAAGACCCTGCTAAACCCAATCCAGAGCCACAAGTAGCACCCAGTCCATCCGGTCATGCTGACCCACAAAGCACTGCAGCTGCTCCCACCTTCATCTTCCTGAAAAGACCCTCAGGGCAGTGATGCTCTGAGCTTTTAAGGGACAGTAAAGGGGAAAAGCAGGCGTTGGGGACTAGCTGGGAAAGCAGGCTCTTTTCTTGCGGGTGGCACTCAGCCCTGCCTGGCCTCTTTCTCCGCTAACAAAGCATTTCTCTTTTCCCTCTGGAGTCTTTTGCAACTGGAATGGAAACGGCAAGATCACGTCACTTTTCAAAAGCTGTGGCCTCAATTCTCACGTCTAGTAGTGCCCCACGCAAACAACCTTAACTTCCAGGCACTTTTAAAATGCTGGCATAGACTATAACAAACCCTTGGGTTTCATTTAACTGTAAGTAGCAATGATTTGTACCCAGGGGCTCCCCTCGGCCCAGGCTTCTTGCAGGCATGAGGCCGGGCTGGGAGGATGCGTACACACATACACTCAGGGGCAGTCGCTTTGCAGAAGAAACATGAGGACTCCAGCTCTGATTTTAGACAGGGATCGCTTAACAAAAAGCAGCCACCTCACTGCAGGCACAGAGCCACCCCCAGGCTCCCGGGATAACAGCCAACATACACTGCATAGCAGCTAGAAGAGCTTACGCTAAGGATTTCTAGGATCACGCAGAAGCAAACAATCACTAGCTTTTAAAATCATACGCATCCTGCCTGCAAAGAACAATATCAATAGAGAGCCCCCGCTGCCCCCTTTAAATGGCTGGGAAAGCTCCAGCCCCAAAACAGCTGCAACCGATCCCCTTCTTCACCCCCCCTCCATCATGTGATGGTCCTGCCCAAGTGATTTAAGCTGCGGGAGCGGAGCGCCGAGTCACGCTGGGCTGCGGAGCAGGGGCGCGGGGGTGTCCTGGTGCTGGGGCTGCGGCATGGAGCGAGTGAGTGCCTGCTTCGGGCCGGACCGGGCTGCCAAGCAGGACTGGGGTTTGCTTGTGTGTGCGTTTTGGGCTTGGTGCCAGAGGTGGGAGGGGAAAGGGATTAGCTGAAAGGAAATGCTGGGCTGATACATGGCTGTGGGAGGAATAGTTAGGGCTGACCAGCCGTTTTTCTTCTCCTGTAATCAAGTATGTTAAGTGGGGAAGCTCTTCTAATGCGTGTTTATGTCTTTGAGTACTCTGAAGGGTTGGGACCGTGTGCAACTCTGCAGTTTGACTATCTTATACCTTTTTTCTTCAGCTTTTTACTTTCCCTCTGGAAAAATGCCTTTTGTTTTCAGGACTGGTCTGACTTTTAAAGCAACAGCAGCGAAAGCAGCATGGTAGCCTGTTCAGACCTACCCTTGCCCACCAAACTTTCTTTTCCTTGAAAGACCCCTGGGCACTGAGGCTGTTTCAGGCTGTGCTCCAGCACTCTCCTAGAAATAGAGCCCGAAAGCAGCGTTCGTGCCACAAGGATAAGCAGTTTAGTGATTAGGGGAAGGCTGACCTTAGCAGTCTGTGCTGTGGGCAGAGCAGAAAGTAGTCATGAGAAGACACACACCGTGGGGACTGGGTGGAAATTCGGGAGGAGTACTGGGCTCCACAGCAGCTGGCTGCTGCTGGGTCTGCACCTGCACGAGCCAGGCAAGGAGAACTAGCCCAAGTGAACAATACACCTAACTTGAAGTTAATCTTTCTGTCTTATCTGGCTTCTGCTTTAGCGCAGCTCAATATCATTGTGTCTTGGCCTAGAGCACAGGCAGTAAAGCATGATTTGAGTTATGCCTGACCTCCCCAAACAGCATCTTCCTCTTAGCTGAGGGAGGCTGGAGATGTTAAGGGCTGTTTTGAAAGTATGTGGCTGGGGGAGTGAATAACCTGGCTCTGAGGAAAGGATCAAGCCCTCTTCTCTGTAGCGTGAGCTTCCTGGGGGGAGGTTTGTCCTGCTTTACTGGGATACCACCAGAAGTGGGTTCTACTGACTCCTCTCTGTATGTAAGGCTGCTTTAAGTCAAGACAAACTTTTTTTTTGGTGGCTCCTGTTGTTTAGAGACCCACCTAGGGAAGGCCTAGTGTTAGGGAAGCTTTGTAACTCCAGCTCATCCTATGCTAATGATTCTAGCTTCTGCTGACGTGAAGGTGCAAGCTGGGTTGCAAGGATGTCCTCTGTAGCAGGTGGTAAATCAGGCCCTGTACCCTACTTCAGTTACACTGGCTTGAATCGCCTCCTTGTCAGCTTCTGTTGCTTCCTGGGGTGGGAGACCCCAGTGGGGTGGCTGTGAACTGGGATTCCCTGGCAGAGGGTGGAGACAGACTGCTGGTTGTACTCAGCGCTTTCTGGAACATGAAACTGCAATTGTTGGGTCTGCCAGACTGGGGTGGTGCCTGGGCCCAGGTGCTGCTGGTGCTAACTGCTGTGGTTTGGCCCTGCAGGGACTGGTCGTTATGCAGCTGGACATCCAGCCTGGTGAGTGCATCAAGGTCAAAGGGAAGATCCTGTCTGATGCCAAAGGGTGAGTGAGGAGATGGTGAATGGGTTGATGTGGCACTGGGGGCAGTCTGGGCTGCTTCTGTGTTTAGCTTGGGAGCACCGGGGAGCTGGAGCTGCTGCGCTGGCACCTCCTTTGCACTGCCTCTCCGATTCCCCAGGTTTGCGGTGAATGTAGGCAAGGACAGCGGCAACCTCATGTTGCATTTCAACCCTCGCTTTGACTGCCATGGGGATGTCAACACTGTCGTGTGCAATTCGAAGGAGGATGGCATGTGGGGTGAGGAGGACAGGAAGGCTGACTTCCCCTTCCAGCATGGTGACAAGATCGAGGTGAGGTCTGGGGGGCGTGCAAGGCCCTGGCACAGACTGCTAGCCTGCCAGAGGCACAGCTTTGTCATGCTTTCCACCTCTGTGGTGAAGGAGCAGGCATGGAAAGGGGACGAAGCAATGGGGGGAAGAGTCTCTCAGCTAAAGCCAACCCACTGTCTAGACCTGCTGTGGTCAGTGCTCAACAGCTCAGGTGTGTTCAGTGCTCCACTGGCCTTCCTTTGCAAGCCACAGAAGTGAGAGCCATTAAGACGCTGACCTGAGATTCAGCCTGGGGCTGTTGCATCCCTTTGCAGAAGCTGGGAAGCTGACCTTGGGGCAGAGCAAACAGGCTTCCTCCCCCTCCATGCTTCTAGTGAGCATGGCCTCAATATGGACAGTCACCTCATCTGTCCTGCACCCAGACTGGAGGTCTGGGAGCAAGGTATCTGAACTCTGATGTGTTAGTCTTCCTTCCTGTGGCTCTCTACAGATTTGCATCTTCTTCAATGAAATGGAGGCAACAGTGAAGCTGCCCGAGGTGGAGTTCCAGTTCCCTAATCGGCTGGGCATGGAGAAAATCGAATACCTGGCTGTGGAGGGTGACTTTAAAGTCAAAGCCATTAAGTTCAGCGAACAGCCGTAGCTTGGTTTGTTTTATTTTCTGCCCCCTGCATAGTGAAATAAACCCAAACTTGCAATGGCTGCTTCCTCTGCTGTTTCCTGCTCTAATCTGCTTGCTCCTGTGTGTGCTGTAGGGGTGGGAAAGGGTATGTATCCATCTATGTGCCTACTTACACTGCAGGCTTGCAGCTGGTACTGAGTGAGACCACCCACCAGGCAAAGCATGATTTTTACTGTGCCTAAAGCTGCCTGAGCAGTAGTTTTTCTCCTGACCCTCTTGGCTGCAGTGAGTGGTCCCTGGCTGTTTGGTTTCTAAACTTTGGGACTAGTCCCAGCCAGGGAAGCTGAAAGGTGTTTATGTTTGGCACGCATTGTGCCATCTCTGACCAAGAAGTGGTGCTCCCATCTCCTTACTGGGGATGGGAGACTGACACGGAATGGGGCATGGCTTGTGCTCCTGCAAATAGCTTTGCTTTCCAAGAACATGCTCAGTGGTTGGGTGCATTGCAGCCTGGCGCTAGTGTAGGTAAGCAGCAGAGAAGAGCAGGCAAGTCAAGCTAACTGCGCTCCCTGAGGGAAAAGACTTGGAGTGTATGGTGAGGCCTGACAGAAAGCTTAGCAGTGAGGTCTTGAGAAAATCCAGGCTGTGCTAGTTCATGAACTGTGGTCTTGATGCTATCAGAGACCCAGGAGTATGTTGTACCATGAAGTCAGTGGCTTAGCAACGTGTCTGGTATGGGTGACAAGCCAGGTAGCAGCCTGTGGGTTAGTGTCTGTAACACTTGGCTGCTAAGATCCAGCCCAAGGGCTGTATCAAACAGGGTTACTAAAGGTATTAAATCCTGAGCGCACCAAGTATAACTACCTACAGCTAGGAAGACCAAAAAGGAAAAAAAGCCTTGTAAACAGTTTCTTCTGCTTACAACCTCTTTGCTCGTGCAGTGTTGTGGACTGTGCCTGCTACTGCTGTTCCCCAGCTGCCTGCTAACTGTGCCTACCAAAGACAGGGCTCAGGTTGGGACTGCTGCAGCATTTGAGGACCTGATGAATGGTGAAGAAGTCCTGCGTGCTGTGGGGAGTTGGGAGCCTGGGCAGGCTGCCCAGCGCTGGGGACTGGCTCTGTGACTGCTGAAGCTACAACAGTGCTGCCCCAGTGCAGCTCAGCTGTTAACTGACGGTGCTGGTGTGAAGCCTCGCCTTAGCCAAATGCTGTAGAAGTGGTGGAATTTGACTCCTATTGGCTAATCTCGGGACTGCATTTGCTGCTGCCCTGAACAGCTGAGCAGTTGGGCCAGCTGCTTGGGTAGGGGCAGTACTGCTCTGCAGAACAGTTCAGCCTTTTGAAGGCTTTTTATGGATGGGCTGCAAGCCTGTTGCCTTCTTGTCATCACGATTGCTGCATGGCAGTAACGCTGTCCAGATCTGTACTGTAGGAGCTGCCCCAGAGCTGGGCAACCCTGTGAAAGATGGGGGATTTACTCTGGGGGGCAGACCCTCCTGCTCTACTGAAGGCCTTTTATCTCTGCTGCTTGATAACCCTTATTATGGAGGCCGTCTTGCAGCTTTGCCAGAAGGGAATGAGCTGTAACTGTGTCTTGCCAGTCACCCTGTGGGCACGGATGTGGTGAGTCTAGATAGACAGGGCTCTACCTCTTCATTCTCCAGAGCTGATGCCGCTAATGATAGCAAGGGACTTGGTGTGCAGAGCAGCGGCGGCTTTGTGAGCACCTCTCCTTCGGGGAGGTATGTATGCTTGGGGAACATAACAACGGGCTCTGCTGCACTGTCACAGTTCAGCAAGTTTCCGCGATGCAGCTGCTGGGAGCCATCTCCCGTGTGGGAGTAGGACAGAGTCCTGCAGCACGGCCAGGCTCCTGCCACTGCAGGGTGTGTGCTATCTCAGTTGATGCTGCCAGGGGCACAGATAATGGGGCTTACAGTTCCTGTCCTGCTTATGCTGCATTATTTACAGGGTAGGATGTGTTTCCCAGGCTAAGGATGAGACCAGTCTTGCCTTGTGAAATAAGTCTTGAAATGTTTTTGGAAGGCTTGTACTTAGAGGGGTTTAGGGAGGAGGGGATGGGTTTTGTCTCATTTCTCCTTCTACCCCTGTGTTACCTTCAGTCACAGAAGGTAGGCTAGCCTGTCCTGCTTATGCTGCATTATTTACAGGGTAGGATGTGTTTCCCAGGCTAAGGATGAGACCAGTCTTGCCTTGTGAAATAAGTCTTGAAATGTTTTTGGAAGGCTTGTACTTAGAGGGGTTTAGGGAGGAGGGGATGGGTTTTGTCTCATTTCTCCTTCTACCCCTGTGTTACCTTCAGTCACAGAAGGTAGCCTAGGTGGGGCCTACAAGAGAGCTGGGGGGAACTTTTTACAAGGGCCTGTAGTGACAGGACAAGGGGTAACGGGTTTAAATTGAAAGTGGGGAGGGTTAGATTGGATACCCGGAAGAAGTTCTTCCCGGAGAGGGTGGTGAGGCACCGGCACAGGTTGCCCAGAGAAGCTGTGGATGGCCCATCCCTGGAAGTGTTCAAGGCCGGGCGGGATGAGGCTTTGAGCAACCTGCTCTAGTGGAAGGTGTCCCTGCCCATGGCAGGGGGGTTGGAACTAGATGATTTTTGAGGTCTCTTCCAACCCAAACCGTTCTGTGATAAAGTGTAAAAGCACCTAAAAAGTACAAGGCCCTTGTGTTGCAGAGGCATGGGGGAGCTTAAAGCTGGTCCCAGTACTGTCTCTGTTCCTGGGTGCCCTGATTAGAAGAGGGTATATCTGTCAGGACTGGCAAGAGAAAAGCTGATCTCACTTTTGTGTGTTAAGCTGGCAGCCCTGACTTCTAGGTCAGTTAGCCACAAGTGTTCCTGACAGCTATGCTCAGGGTACAAACAGTGCCTTCATGGGGACCATCCCCTTCTTGTACTTTCCACAACAGTTAATTAGGCTTATCCTGCTTTCTAACACTGGCAGCTACCATTAAGGAGACCACAAAACAGGAGAAAGGGTAGGAAGGAAGCATGCCTTTGCCAGCACTTCCTGCCTCTTGAGTTTTGTTCTCCCATGTCCCAGAATTATAAATACTCCTGTTCCTGTAAGTGACACTGGTAAACAGGCCAAGTAAATGCAGAATGCCCTGGCTGTCTCCTGGTGTGATAATAAGACTTTTCTGCTAGGGTGATCAGGGCATCAAGAAAGCTATGCCCTGCTGGAGGCAGAGGGTCACAGTGAATGTAAAAGCAGGGCTGGTCCCTGCCAAGTCTGCTCTCCTGGAAGTGCATGGTGAAGGCAGTTTGTCTGTATCTCTGGGAGGACCCTGAGCTTAGCGCTGCTTGTTTTCAGGAGGAGCAGAAAGCGCCACAGTATGGCCTAAGGGCATGGGGTTTCGTCATCTTTAAATCCCGCATTGTGTGTAGTCAGTCTTGCAGGTCAGCAGCACATCCTGACAGGAGCCAGGAGCTTATGGGAAGAATCTACCCCTTGGTTGCCTGAACACTGAGACTGAGGTGGAGGACACATGCTGATCCCCATGGAGTGAGGCACTTGCTGAATCCTGCAAGTCTGCTAATCTCTACTGAACCTCCATTCCTGGGTGTTCACCGGGAATCAAAGCTCCACCACTTTATTTCCTTACAGCATCATGTGGAGGGAAAAGGGGACCTTGAAAACCCTGCAAAACAGCTGTGGGGCTTTGTTTTACAACATGGAGACTTAGACTGGACATTAGGAAGAATTTCTCCAGGGTTGTCAAGCACTGCCACAGGCTGCCTGGGAAAGTGGTTAAGTCACCATCCCTTGAAGTATTAAGAGATGTGTGGGTGAGGTGCTTTGGGGATGTGGTTTAGTGGTGAACTTAGTGTTAATGGTTGGACTTGATCTTAAGGGTCTTTTCCAACCTAAATGATTCCACAAAAAAAATTGTCAGGTATGTTACCACCTCGTGTCTAGGAAGAGGAGAACAAATACCCAGTTGCAGAAGAGATTAGTTTGGAAACAGTAGATGTGACAGGAACTGAAATCTCATGCAGGACCTAAAAGAGTAGTGATGCCAAAGACAGAGCAGCAGCTTTGTCTTCTCAAAAAATAATTTCTCCCTGAGTGGTTCACATTAACTTTGCTTGACAGAAATAGGTTATCCAAGTGACTCTGTAGCTACCCAAGCATGCATGTGACACTGTTCAGCACAGCACCAAGAGACAGTTGTAGGACGCTCTGCACGCAGAAACTGTGCGCGGTCTAAGTATGTGCAGCATGAGGAAGGAGAGTGCTGGGGTAAGCCTATGGGCAATCCAGGTTGTGGTGGGGTATGGGAAGCCAGCTCAGTCACTTCCCACAGCAATTAACAAGAAAATAAGTTGCAAGACAATTTCTTCCAAACAATAGACTTAAATTAACTGACATCTGTACAAAATGAAAAGCTGACCACCACCCAGCTCTGTAGTGTGCTGACGGTCACGTTCTTTGTCTCCTCACCTCTCACTCCCTTGGCCCCAGTTTCAGCACTCAAACCAAAAGGAACTTCTCTCACTCACTTTCAGAAAGTCAGCCTCAAACCTTAAGCTGCATTACCTGATAACTGACCCACCATTCTGGTGCAGAGCACAGGAAACAGTTACAGAATTCCCTTTTCCTGTAGTGTGAAGGAGGTCTGAGCACAAGGCTGGATGCTGCTGGCATGGAATACTGGGGCCTGAGGATGAGTCAGGTACAGACCATGGGGAGCTGTCTGTGGACAGGAACCAAGGGATGAGGGCAAGTCCTGCCACACAACAGTGGGACACCACTGGGCCTGCATGCCATGCTGAGACTCCCTGGATATGAGCACTGTCCCATCCCTGTGGGCTGGGGCCCTCCCTCTGAGGGAGCCACCAAAGTGACTTTACCAACAAACAGGGACATTCTTCCCCCTCAACCCCAACCTGGCTGCTCTGCAGTAGGTGCAAGCAGGCAGGCACAGGCTACAGAGCCTTCCCACAGGAGGGAAAAAATGCGTAGAAATACATACGTTCTCACCTTCCCTCAGCAGGCTTCAGGTGCAATGTCCTCCTGCAGTGCCTTGCCTGCGGGCTCCCGGGCCGTGCTAACTGTAAAAACACACCTGGAAGGGTGGGCAGCAAGCCCTGGGATCGTTTTTGGAGATTTTTGGCGAGGGATGGATGCTGGGGTGTCCCCCTCCCTGCTGCACACTGCTCCCTTCGGTAGTGTGTGGCAGTGAGAGATGGTGAGGCGACTGGGGTGGCCCGGCCCCTCCTGAGGTAAAATGGCGCCTGCCGCAAACCCGGCTTGGAGAGCCAGGAGAAACTTCTGCAGAAAGCCTCTTTCTCCTCCAAAACCTCCTGCGACGGCTTCTAATTTTCAAATGGCATCCTCTCTAAGCTTGCCTGGATTTTTTTTTTTGATCATGGTCTTATTTTACCTCAGCAAAGCACCTGTGGCACAAGCTGTGCATAGGCAGTTCCTCGTGAGCCGTTTCCTCAGTATTCAGTCACACTTTCACCATCTCTCATTCTCCCCAGCTGAATTGTGTGTTTTGCTGGGTTTGTTTTTTTGCATTTCAATCCTCTCAGCTAAAAAGAACATGGCTTCTCTTGTTTTGTTTGAAGGCTATCTGCTCACAGAGCAACCTTAGCACAAAGACATGGGCTCAAGGTGCAGATCACAGAGGAAAACGCTGCCTGGCTCACGTGTTTTCTTTGCGGTGTAGTGGAACCCTTCTTCCTAATCCCAAATCCTAATCCAGGCAGAGCTGTGCTGACAACCCCCGCTGCTGCCGGGCCCAAGCCCAGTCGAGGGTGCTGAGCCTCAGTGGCTTCAGCTCCCCGCCATCTTGCAATGGGCAACGAGAAAGCGGATTTTTGTGAGGATTTTTAGCGCCGACACACAGCAAACTGCACAAAAGCCAGAGCTACAGATGGAGAGGTGGTGTTACTGTATGCACATAAACAACAGCATAAACTGCGTGAGGATAAGCATCTGGCAAGCACCCTCCAGACTACCTGACACCCTGAATTCAGCCTGTTTCTGCAGTTTGTATTGAAGAGGGACAGCAGAGTCTGGCCAAACCAGGCAGGAAAGGGCCATTTCACAGACAGAGACCACTCTGGCCACATACACTCAGTGCACAACACAATGTTTGTTGAGTAAGGCTTTGCTAGGAACACCCTGTAAAACACAAGAGGCGGATGACAGTTTATGTGTGGAGGCACAAGCAACAGTCCCGTAGGAACAGAGCCAAACCAGAGCACCATGCCACGGTCTGCATACATCCCCTCTGGGAGGGATATAAAGGAAGAAAACAGCTCTTAGGTGAATCAAGCCCAGGTTGATGGCTTGGTGGATGGTTGAATAAGGGATGGAGAAACCTGGGGATCAGCTCTCTGCATATGGCCCTAGTTCACTCATATCGGTGTAAAGCCTGGGCTCTCGTATGAAAAGCTCACCATTTCCCATGTGAAATGACAATGTCACTGCTCCTGTTAATATTTGTGTAGAGTGAGTATGAAATGCTCTCCAGTTTGGTTTGCTTGCTTCTCTTAATTACCAGTCTAAATGATCAGGACAGTGGCTAAGTTGTAGAAGTGATAGATCAGGCCTGACGCATAAACTGTTTTGGTGCTCTGTGTTTGACCCATTTTATAGGTAACCTTCACGAAAGATATTGTGTGTAAACAGAACCAGCAGTCCCCAGCATGTAAACACTCTTTTCTAGATTTAGTCTTGAGGAAAGCATCTGATGTGAATTCCTTGTGACCATCCTAAGGGCTCTGATTAAAAAAAGCAAACTGCGAGTCGGATGACTAGATTTGCACGGCACTTGTATCACGTGGCGTGGCATGGCAAAGCAGACTGTAGGCACAGCATGTTGCTAAAAGCTAGGTTTAAAAGACCTGCTTCAGTACCCTGCACAATAGCATCACGGGGCAAGTGCATGCGTCCATCCTCTTCCGTTCCCCTGTGCTGGGTCTGGAGGCTATGACAGCAACGCAGTTGGATTACTTTCGAAGCCCAGGAAAAGTGCACCCCAGCTCTCGAGTGCCAAAGCTCCAGCCTAAGCAGGAGGCTGGGGAACGATGATTTTATCTGTGGTTTTCCTGAGAGGTCCCTCAGAAACTGGCTGAAAATTGAAGCTAATTTAAGGAATGCTGACTCATGAAAAAATACAGTCCCACTGTCTTCCCTATGCCTTTTCTGACTAACCTCAAAGACAACAGCCAGTAGCACTGGGTAAACTGAGGCACCCCGTTGCTTTGTACAACTAGCTTTTACTCTGAACTGGCAATGTATGTCCAAAGTGTACCTGCTTTGTCCTTACCAGGATTTTTCCTCAAGCTAGCAAAGTGAGACTGAGCACTCCACCCTGTGCTAGGCATCGACTGCAGCCAGCTGAACGGGCCAGGTAGCTGTCGCAGGATCCTTCGGCAGTCGATGGACTTCTCCGGAGACCGCTTTGGAGTGGAGAAGGTGCTTGCTTGATTCAGGTAGTCTGACCTGACCTGGGGGGAGTCTCATCCTCTGTCACCTACAGATAAGGCCACACAGGCTGGCTGGCAAACTCAGTGCCACTGCCCCGTGGCAGGGTGGGGGGTAGGGTATTCCATTCCAGTATCCCAAAGAGGTGTTTCCGTTGTGAAAATAATGCTCATTTTTAGAAAAAATGCTCACCAATTTTTGCAAGATGTGTTTTGAATCATGTGTTTTTAACATGCTGTGATGTTTAGCCCCGACTGCAGTTGCAAGGGGAAGTACCCCAGTTCTGGGATGCACAAGACACTGCATTTTGGGGAAGGGGTTACAATGCAAATCATGCTCGCTGTATCTAGCTTACTGGTTTTCCACTGCAGCCACATAACTGCAGGTTCAGATCTAAAAATCTCATGTAGCCAGACCCAAATTTCAGATTTGTTTAAATCAGTTTACAAGGACTAGACAGTAAGTGTAAAATTCCGGTCGGTGGTATTTCTGTCCCATGAAATCATGTCGTCACTCTGGGACATGAGTTTTCATTATACCCTAGTTTTAAAAAGACAAGAGAAAAGCAAGGTGGGATACAGAGCAATGCATAGATTCCACTTTTTGGCAGAGGCACTGAGAAGCAAATCTACAGTCTTGGCCAATGTTCACACCAAGATGTGCTTCTGTCAAACTGAGCAAACCCTGCAGTTAGGGGAGCAATTGTCACCCAAAGATTGTTTCTCTAATAATGAGAAACTTACCAGTCCTTACAACAGAAATATGGGCTTTGACAAGTTTCTCACCTGAAGATCTAAGCTGTTATAAACTGTCACTTGCCTCATTAGCTGATGCTTGTGTCTACAGTGGGAGCACACGTAGGACTTCCATCACCAACCCCCAAACCTGCTGGACCACAGAGCCCTGCCCAACATTTGAATACCCTGTAAAACAGCCCAGGGTGCTCCCACTGAAGTCAGTGCTGGTTCCCTGAGCAAACAGGCAGACCCCACTTGGATGGGAGGCTCTTCCTGGCCTGAGGGTAGACTGCAGGACTTTGTTTTCCAGGAAAGAACTTACTAGATGGAAAATGCACCATTGAGGAGTCTCAAGGTGTTCACAAAAGCCCGACAGATTTGCCAAGTCTTTCTGATTTGTTTGGGTCAGCATCGGATGGAAGGGTAGCTGTAAAAAAAATCCTAAATGAAAACAACTTTTAAATATGAGAAACTAAACTGAAGTACTGTGTAGGATTTTTTTTTTTAGGACCAATTAAATGTTTTGATTGGCTTGAAGCAGTTCCCTCCACAGTTTTCCTGAAACTTCACTCAAACAAATAATTATTCTTGAGTGACCCCAAAAATACTTTTCCCTCCAATTTTGTTTTTGGTTCAGCTATTGAGGCGTAACAGTCAGTTCCCCTGCTTAGGGTTCCCGTGAATTGCTGCATGAGCCTGAACAGCATTGAAGCTCAGAAGCAATGAAAAGGACATGTTTGCTGTCAGCACAAGGAATTGGCTTGCTGCTTCAAAAAGCATTACAAAACCAGGTGGATTTTCTTTTGGGTTTGAGAACTGATGCTCGATATGAAGGAAGGGCATTAGCATTTTCTGTAGTCTGCCAAGCTATCCGTGGAAGAGCTATTAAATAAAAGGGAGCTTTAAAACCAGCGCTGAAAGCAATGAATATGTAATTTTCAGTCACATGCTAGAGTTGAAATTCAAAACAAATGGACTTAAAAGCTACATGACTAAAATCTCTGCTCTGGTCCTGGTGGCAAGATAGGATGAACAATGCAACGCCCTGGAGAAAGGAGAAGCTTGAATTGCTGCTGCAGCAGGAAATCTCGGCAAGCTTAGAAGAGAGAAGACTCGAATCTGGCTCATCAGCTGCAGTGGTAATTGGTGCGTGCAGGTTCTAGCCACGTTACTTAAACGGCGATGCCGCTCGTGAGAGAGAAAAGCACGTTCCGTACAGAAAAAGGGTCTGCCCCAATCTGCTTTGCTGCCTGCAAACTGGCAGCAATCCTCCAGCACCTGGTGAGTTATGAAGTTCAGTTGGGCAAATTTAGTTACTCCAGGTTGCCCTGACTGGGAAATAATCCACCACTCCTTATAGCAGGCTCTTGTCTATCGAACCAGGGTGCACGACGTTATCGTGACGTGCGCATGATTCCTGAGGGTGGGAAGAGAATATTGGCTTTCAGTACCATTTCTAGCTTGTAAAGTAATTTCTAATGAAGTGGGTTCAGACAAATGAGGTATCGCTGTATGAAAAGAAGTCCTAGTGTACATCGTCCCTTCACACAAACAGGCCTATAAATAACGTCACGTGAGACCCCACTCACATCTCACAGCAATGCATTCAGGCTGCGACAGCACCACCAACCATGAGTTAGATTATTCAGAGCAAAGACAGACTTCCCCCAGCCCTACAGCGAGTCCAGCCCTGAGTTCGTCACTTTGTGCTGACCTGCCTCCTGAGATGCAGGCTCTCATAGAAGTGTGTTTAAACTCCAGAACCAGTGGATCACAAAATCCAGAAGAGGGAAGACTTCATTTTCCTGGTCAAAATCTCCTTTGCAAGGCCACTTAATGGTACGTTTACCGTGTGTTGAAACAGGTTGAAGCTTCTTCCGGTAGCCCTTTATTATATTAAAAAACAACGACAACAGCAACAAAACCACAAAAAGATGTTCCAAGCTAATGCATGACTATCTTTGGGGTTCCCTCTTTTTGTTAAGGTTTTCACAACATACAAAATTAAACGTCTTTTCTACATACAGAACAAAGTAGAATCAAGTAACTGATTAGAGTATGTACAAAAACTTACACGTTCTGTCTTCTTCTTTAAAAAATATAAATATCAATAATGTTCTGTAGAATGGGTTGGTTTTATTTTTAAGGCTTCATTCTTTTAGATCCTTCATTATTTAATGAGGTGCCAGGTAGGCAGGAAAGGGAGGGAAGAGAGGAGGTCATGTTTTTATTAAAAGTCATGTGTTTAATTCTCGTGAGACTCTTCCTCATCTCTGGCAGGAGGAGATTTCCCTCCACATTAAGTTTCCAGGAAGCAGAGGTGGAAGGAAAGGAAAATAAAACCTTTATTATTGCTATTTTTTTTTCCTTCATTAAAATCTTGTTTTAAACCTGTCTCTGTTCATTGTCTTTGTAGAGAACCATCTGCCAAGTACTTGGATTACATGGACTCGAGCAGGAGGACTGCATCCCGGGTCCACCCAGGAAAGGTTAGAGCGAGGAAGGGACTGCTGGAGGTGTTTTACCACTGACCCCGGCAGAGGCAGCAAGTGCTGCAGCTAGGGCAGCTGCCACCGTCGCATCCCTGGGCGTGAAGTCTGTGGGGAGGCTTTCCATCAGGCACTTGAGCTGTTCCTGACCCAGTTTGATTTTATCGTCTAGCTCTCGCTGCTCTATGAGGAGCGCGGACTTCATCTTTACAAAGTGCTGGTAGTCCTGGAGCTGTTCCTCGGAGAGGTAGTTGCCCAGGATCTCCAAGACCACCCGTTCTCGACGGTCGAGGTTTTCCTTCAGCTCCCGGGCATCTTCGTGCTGGCCAGCCAGCAGCTTCCTCTTCTCATTCAGCGAGCTCTGCACACATCAGAGAGAGTGATTCAGTATCAGCAGCGCCAAACTCACTGATCCCCCCTCTCCTTCCCCCTGACACCCCGTTTGCCACCTCTGGGGGAGGCTGGATGGCTGCTAAGCCCCCAGACACACAGTCAAAAGCCTGGGGGAGGAGAACAAACTCCTCATTGTGGATCAAATGTGAATCCCACTGAATCAGATTCCGAATGTTCTAGTCAGTGTGGGGCAGAAGGTGCTCCAACAAAGTCAGTAAAACTGTCTTGAAAGCAACAACGACCAGGAATAGCTGGCTTTGCCCCTCACAGCCACCCAAAGGACGTTAACTTCAACCGAGGCCAAAGGCAATGAGCGGGTTGTTCCACGACACACCACCCCATACAGCCTTTCCTCCGGTCGCAGGTCACAGCCATGCTGCCCCAAACATGCCAGTCTGCTTGGAGACAAAAGCTGCAGGATCCGAGACATCTACGCAAACCGGGACCAAGATTCCCAGGGACAGAACCGCGTTTCCTACTGCCTGTACGTAAGTACTAAGACACCTGCCTTCCTGCGAGCCTTTGGAGGTCTTAGCTTACACAAGCACGCTCTTGTGGTGGCTGCTGTCAGGCATCCCAAAAAAAGCCAGGACGTTATGGGTGTGCAGATACGTACCCGCTCTTCACTGTTGGCATTTTCCCCTAGACTGCTCAGAACGTTCTCCACACGGGCCAGGCGTCCCGAGAGGGAGAGCAAGAGGTTCACCACCTTATCCAAATCTCCAATGAACATCTTGTATTTGTCAAACTCGTTAGGTTTGCATAGCTTGCTGATCAGCAGCTCCACCTCCTCTCCAAGAAGGTTATTCATCTTAATGTCTGCAAGCAGGCCTTCCTTGGCTTCCTTCAGGATTTCCAGTTTGTGGGTCAAGCTCCCGATGAGCTCAGCCTGCCAGAAGGGAAACACATTGCCACATCGGTCATCCCCATGATCATCCTGGTCACATGGGTGACGACAACAAGAGGATACGGCTACAGCTCCTGAGGAGCAGGGTCAAGTCGGCAGCAGCTCACAAGGAAGACATTACGGAGGAAACAGAAGATTCTGAAAACCCACATCTAGGTGATAATCTGAATACCGGATCAGATTGCATGAAGATATACGTGTTCTACCACCAACAAACATTTACCAAAGAGATCTGATTTGGTGTACCATATTCTGATATCCAGCTGCCTACGTCTGAAAGATGTAGGTTCTTCATAGTCTCTGAGTGAAAAGAGCTACAGCCACATCTCCTGCATATTGCCCACTCCCTGCCCAGCCTGACGTTTCTTGTTTGGATGTTAGTTTGTGACAACCCAGACCTGTTCAAAACAACTGGCAGAACAATTAATTTAAGCTGTGCTAATGGCGTGACAGGAGGCTGAGCTGACACTCACTAGTTGCCTTAGCAAGGAAGAAGGAATTGCTACATATTTCCCCCTCCTACAGCACCCTGAAACTACCAACTGCCTCAGTGTTGAGGTGCAAGCCTCAAATTCAGCTGTGAGCACAGCTCCCTGCCTGTGCAGGCGCTGCCTCACACAGAGGGGCATCATTTACACCAAAGATGCTCTAAATTTACTTAGTGACTGAGCAAAGGCATGGAGAGCACACACCCATTTTGCGAAAATGCTGGCATCTGTTTCGCTGCTGAAGAAAAGGAGGCCCCCAGGGTTCAGTTACTCAAGAAACAGCAGTGCTATGCCTGTTCTGGAGATCCTGATTTCTGTCAGGATTTAGGGGAAAAGGTATATGCAAAAGTAGAAGTCTGTGGCCTGGGGCTTGCAATTCTTGCTTCCATGTACTCAGAAGTGAGAGCACAAAGAGCAGGAAAAGCTCTTCATACAAGGGTTGCGTATTTTCAGGCTGTTCAGCTTCTGCGCCGCTGAGGCACCATTATATATACGTGAATCTACTCTGCGTGCAAACACTGCAGCATGGAATGGAAATAAATCAGGAGGTTGCCTGAAGATGTTCTCTGGAAGTTTACTAACAGTCATCTTCCTATCAAAACTGACAGTAACTTCAAGCAAGGAGGTGGTCTACTTCAAAGGAGAAAGGATCTCCCAACCCAGGTCATGCTGGGGTTGCTTGGACTCGGCCCTTATCCCCAGGGTGGCCATCAGAGTGGGGTTGGGAAGGCTGGTGTCACAGCTGGCAAGTGAACAGCACTGTTTAGCCAGACACCACTAGATGGTACAATTGGTGTGCATCCTCTGGAGCGCATGGATTTGGGCTGCACTACAGTCCCCTGTCAGCTTCCACATACATGCAAAGGCTGAGTAAAATGGGAGTAACATTCTCTTAAAACAAACATCCGCTACCAGGCTTATGCTGGAATGACTGCTCAGGCACGCCATTTGTTAGCTGTGCAGTTCAGGGGGACAGGAGAGCAAAGGTCGTACTAAAATCCACCTACTAGGATAAGGGACAACCAAAATTCCTTTACTTGGACTATCTCCTCAGTAGGACAAGCAGCATCAAGAGACCAGAACCAACACCTGCCCTTCCCTGCACCTGTGATGCTGATGTCACCTTCAACACAAAGGTCCGAGGTCCTTATCAGTGGACTGTTGGACCAAATCCTGAGGAGCAAAAGAAGGGATCCATTTTCAATTATTATGATGTCAGGGAAAAACTCCATAGTAGGACTCTACAGGCTGGACACAAAGTCCAGCATTAACCTCGACAGGTTTTCAGGAGGAGCGAGCTGCTCAACACTGGCAGTTGTTCCTCCCTGCTCTGGGAGCTTTAATCAAGGTGCAGCCCTGCCCTCCAACCCTAGCAGGAGGCTCCAGGACTGCTGGTAGTGATGTACCTTTGTCCTGAAGGCGTGGGAGTTGGATGGGGACTGAGAAATGCTTGCCTTGTCTTCATTAATCAGTGACTCTCCTGCGATCCTAAATGCCAACTAATATAGCTCCTTTGCATACTTACAATGGACATGGGCTTGGTTTATCCCTATGACCTCTCAGAGTAGTGCCTTCTCAGATAATGCCTATGCAAATGCTCTTTCACACAGACCACGAGCAAACATGCCAGGCAGATCTTGCCGTCTGGGCGTAATCACTCCCAGCTATTTCTGTTTTCCATGCAAATGTAACCTTTGAGGCCTGGGACTTGCCCTCCACAACAGGACATCTACTTGCAAGCCTGTCAGATGCTTGCAGCATGCCCACCGACTCCTAGGAGCAGCACCCTTGTCTTGGAGGTCGGTGTGAGCAGGCAGCTGGTTTTGAAGTGAAGGGCACCCCAAGAATCGATGGATTGCTACAGATGTGGCAGGGGCCGTGATTACCTTTAAAGCTGGGTGCTCTGCAGCCAATGGCTTCGGCCAGGTAATTAAAACAGCAGACAAAGGCCTTAGGCAAATGCTTTTGATTAGCAACACATGCATAATCTATCTGTGTAGGACCATGGTAATTAGAGAGGGCAGGCCCAGCAAAAAGGGTCTCCAACCCACTCCAGTGGCATGGTATGACTGTTTCTCAAGACTTGACAGGGTCCTACCTGCACCTCAAATGCTCCACAAAATCGGGCCACTCCACTCAGTACTCATAATTTGTGTAAGAGCACTTCGACGGAGGTCCCATTCTAGCTGTCCTTGTGTTAAAGCCTGGTAGGGAGCAGGTTTCGTTTAGCAGAGAAGAGCTAAGGGCAGAAACAGTAAGGCAGCATGAAAAAGAGAGGCGAGCTCTCCAAGTCCAGGCTGCAGGACAAATTGCACACTCATGACACCACTCAGCCTCACGCCTTCCCTCTGCTTTGTTACACTTGGCATGGGGATGAGGGTCCAGAGAGAAAATGTGGAGTTGTGCTAGAGACACCTGAATTCTCTGCACTTTGACAGAGGCTGAGCCTGGGAGCCTGTCTTTAAATCCATGCCTGGTTTCAGTGCAGGAAGAATGAAGTGCTGTATTTCCAGCATACAGGACTTGCACAAGCATCTGTATCATGCAGCATGTTTAAGCTCTGCTGTCGTAGGTGAAGTTCGGGCTGTGCTACTCTGTCCAGTGCCATGTAGGATGTTTTAAATTTACGGGCAGGCAGGCAGAGCTGCTTTTGACAGGAAGGTAGTAGGTGTGTGAAGAGAGGCACAGACAGGCAGGTACCTGCTTGTGGCTCCTTGAGATCTGTGAGCTTTGTAACATGTCTGTAATTAGCAGGTAACCGATGTGAGACAACCACAGGGACAAATTAGAAGGCCCTGCAAAAGCCCTGGAAGAAGAGCACCCAAGCCTACAGCGAGAACTGCAGGGGCCATTCCTCAGGGAAATGCATCCGCAGTAAGAGAAGAAAATGTTTCCTCCTCTCCTCCCACCCAAGCCATCACACGGAGGTTGCGCTGACTGAGCTTCTGAGGTGCTTATGGCTTTCAGCAGGTCAGTGAAACCATGAAGTGCAGGGGAAGAAGAGTAGCCAATGTTTCTTTGGAGGCAGGGAGTGCAGACAGCAGGTAAAACGGGCACATTGGCTTCACTGAAGAGGAAAATCCTAGGGCAAAACCTCGTGCAGTCACTAGCTGGACTCTGTTCCTGTTCCTAACCTGAGCTGTCCTTGCTCAAGTCACTTCATCTCTCCACCTTCCTTCCTTGCTACAGGACAGGGACTGCCTCAGTCAACCTGTATGCTCAGCATTCAGTGCAATACAGGCCCGCCTCAGGGTTGTGCAAGAGCCGTACTCCAATTTGCAGCCAGTACTCAGATTAGTTCTCTTTGTTCAATCTGGGTCACCCTAATGAAGGTGGCCTAAATGCACCCAGCCCCCACACAGTTTGAGACTGCCAAAAGCTGACTTCAAATAGGAGTGCTCTTAACTTTAGGTCTTATTATTATTTCAGGAATGCAAGCAGCAAATGGTGGTGTGTGCTGGATTTACCTTCTTCTCGTTGATGTCCAGCAGCTCCTCTTCCTCATCTACCTCTGGCAAGTCCTTGATTTTATTCAGCAGTTCTGCTTTGGGTGCTGAAACACTGTAATAAGCAGGACAGGTGACCAGGGTTACGGGAGCTTCCTTTTCTTCTCTCCTACACCACAGTGAAGAAAAAGGAGTTTAGTCTGAGCCTGACTTCTTCCCATGCCTAGCTCCAGCACTCCCTCTTTGGTACCTTCCCAGAGTTACTCGCCACAAGGGAAATGGCCGATTCCTGCCATCAGAGGGTGCATGTCAGCCGCCTTCACCTCTCCCCTGCGCGGAACAGCCCAGCTGCTCTGTTTAAATGTTCTCTCATCTCCGTACGGGGATCGGATCCTTGGGATCAGATCCTTGCTGACTGTAAGGCAGCACAGCTCAGCTGGTGGCGGCTGAGCGTCTTACCTGTGCATTACAGCCTACTTCTGTATGGTTCTCCAGCTGTCACCTGGGAGTCTGTCTTAAAAAAAACACACTGGAGGACTTGGGCTGATCTTTGCATCCCCCTGTAATAAGCAGGCACCCCCATCCCTCCTTCCAAAATCTGGCCTCTCATCATCTTTCTGCCTGCCACTATTTTGGTCCTGATTTTACCCTCAGATCTCTGTTACTGTGCCTTGGGCTGAATTGCTTCAGGTTACAAAGGTTAGGAGAGCAGAATCAAATAACACCTCCAGAGATGGTTCATTTTCCCGTTACCAAGCTCAGCATTGTTTTCTAGGCAGCCCAGAGAGGGAAGCTCAGAGGCCACGTGTAGAGCTGAGCTCACCAGAAAGGGCATTCAGAGGTGCCCTGCCGGCGCTCACACCTGGGAACTGAGGAACTCGCTCCCTGCCAGCATCCACCTAGACAGCGGCACAAAAATTCAGCACCGGCTTGTCCTTCAAGGCAAGCGAGCGGCGAGTTCTGCTGCACCATCAGCCCACTACCCAAACAAGCAGTGCTTACGTGTGGTCTTCAACCGCTGTCCTGCCAGCTTTCTTCTGGCTCATCTTCCTTTTCATGTTGTTCTCCTTTAGCAAGCTGGTTTCACTGGGGAAAAGCCCTTCCATTAAGTCCATGGTTGTCTTCATTTTGGAATCTGGATCCAGGATATCAGCCAGAGACTTGTCTTTATGGACAATTTCTTTTGCTAGAGCCTCTGACTTAATATCCTCTGGGCTCTTTTTCTTTACCTTCACCAGCGGTGCTGCGCTGAGTGTCCCCGAGTCCAGGCTGCCGTTTTCTGACTCTCCGCTGATGACTGCTGGCTCTCTGTGGTTGCCTTCAGGCTGAGTTACGGGCTGTCTGTCGGTGCTTTCAGGCCCTTCAGAAGCTGCAGGTAACTGGGGCTGCTTAGCCACCGCAGACGGAGAGCTAGTCCTCTTTGATGCAGCTGCTGAAAGGGGCCAGTTGTTTTCACCGGCACCAGTGCCCAGCCCTGTTATCTCCCTCTCGGTCAGGGCTTTGGGAAAGCTTCTGAAGCTGCTATGGACAGAAAAATTCTGTGAGACAAAGATAAACTTACCACACAAGACCATTGTGAACACATGGTGGGGGCCTAAGACGAGGAAGTTTTCCTTCTCTCTCCCTTATTTTTGCCTCTTCCTTCTCACTTCAACACGGAAAGGCCCACAGTATGAAGCTGCTGGCACCTGAAGGATATTGTCCCCTCAACCTGGACACCGGAATTGTCATTCCAACACAGAAGGAACTAGTGAGTGACAAGTAAGTTTGCTTTCTGCTCACAGGCTGGGAACATTGAGTCTCACCACCTGGGAATACCATCCTGAGCAGCCTATATTCATTTGTTCTTTTGTGTTGGAAAAGCCAATCACTACCACAGCCCCGGACAGATTCTTCCTGGATGGAAATCAGAGCAGCTCCCGGGGAGCGAGAGAAGCTGTGCCGAGTTAAACCAGCTAGGCACCTAGCCCAAAGCCCTCTCCTTCAGGAAAAATTCACTATACAGTGTTACTGTGACATATTTGTGTTGTCACGTCTTGGCAGATGGTCACTGTTTCATAACACCGTTATTTTGTGCCAGGGCTAAAATGTATTCTGGGAAACTCTAACTGTCTGGAAAAACTGTCATGGATTTTCACAGTTCTCTCTCAAACCCCACTAACTGGAAGAAGTCAGCAGCCACTTTAACTCTTCAGGCAAGAAGTAGTTCCACTGAAATCCATACAGCAGCTGCAGAGAGAACGAGGCCAGGAGGGTTTCTCCCCATAACCCCCTTTGCCTTGCTGACCAGGCACCTGTCAGTGCATCTGCTGACGGGACGCAAAGCCTTTTGCCTCCTTGCTTTGTGCACTGCCCCGGCCACGTCATTTGACAACGCCCTTGGCAGCCTACAAAGCCTAGCGGCAGCGAGTCTATCCATCTGTCCCTCTCCCCTCGTACGTCCGCAGGCTCCCACTCGGCTGGCAGCTGTGGGGTGTCGTCGCAGCACACGGAGCTCAGTCACATTTGTTGGGAGCCCCACATATCTTACTGTATATGGCTCTACAGCACCCAAGGCGCTGCCTTACAGCCCTCCCTTACCTCACTGTGGCCTCCTCTGTGAGTCTGGTGGGTTTGTCTCCAGCTGCCCCGTTCCCCTCAAGCACCGCTGGTGGGGGAGGAGGTGGGAATTCCTCCGTGCCGTTTGCAGAAGTGCAGGAGTTCAGCTCGGGAAGAGGATGGGATGGCAGCGGGGGTGAGAAGGGTGGAGCAACGACACCGGGCTGGGAGGGCATGACAAACACCTCGTCGTCTTCATCGTCCTGCAGCAACGGGGGGGGTGTGAGCTGCAGGCATGACTCCGAGATCCGGAGATGGGTTGTCCCCTGGGGAGAAGGAGTCTCTGGGTCAGAAGAAGTGCTGCTCTGTGTGGGCAGGGACTGCCACCTCTGGGAGAACTTTGGCCCAGCCGCTGGAGGAGACACCACAGCCCTTGGGCAGCTGTTGTCTTTGACCGAATGAGCCCACACCACTTTGGGTGGGAGGGATCTGTGAAGGAGCCCGGCTTTCCTTCTCCACATCATTTCTTCCGTGGGAGTCTCGGGGGATCTGTCCTGGGCAGCATCCAGAGACTGTGCCTGTATATTACCGTTGCCCTCGAGGGGAATAGCATCTCGTTTGGCATGGTGCTGTCTCAGAGTCTGGTCATCACCTGCACTCTGGAAGTCTGAGGGAGTCTGGGTGGGCGTGTTAGGGGAGGACTGGCCAGATCCAGAAGGAGTAAGGTTAAGGAACAAGGGTTTAAAGCCTTGGTTTTGCTCAGAATAGTGACTCCTTGGCTCTGTTGGCGATGGGAAAAATGCAGAAGTCCTGCTATCTGGCCTGGGAAGTTCTGAGAGCTTGTGTTTCTCGATCAGCGTGGCAGACCCGGTGACAACATCGCTGCTGTGGTGAACGTGGGGATAACAACTTGTGAATGCCATTTTTTCCGAGTGGCTCCTTTCTTGCTTGCTGAAAGGCCTAAAAACCAAGAAAAAGACAAGATTAATAATTAATAAATGAGCAAGAAAAGCTATTGTGCACCTCCTTAATAAGCAAATCATGCAACCATATCAGAGGCCTGGCTCAGTGCCTGCTGACCTGGGTGACGTAGTGCTTTGAATCTGGTAGGAAAATCCAGTGTACTAATGCTGGAGACACAGAGCCAAATCCATTCCCACTCACCATCTCCTCCATTCCCACTCACCATCTCCCATCATTTTCCGTGTGTGCTAGATCACACACACGTATGCACACAGCAATAACAATAAAAAAAGATTTAGGAAAACCTGACTGCCTGGCTTCTTTTTCAGCCTTGCTCTGAGTTTGGTTTGTTACAGATGGGGCTACTAGCAGCTGTAAGATAGACTGCTTGACATTATTTACCATCAAACTCCATTCTCAATTGCGGATAATTTCAAGAATTTCAGTTTTATGGGCCAAAAATTCCCATAACATTATCTGCTTCTTTTGGAAAAGTGCCATTAAAATGATTCAACTGTCCCTGAGAACAAAGTGAAGACAAAAAATGCACTATTTTGACTGTGGAGAAAAATACACCCCCACCCCCAGGTCTTTACAACCTTGGAATCCTGTTAGAAAAAAGAGCTCCTCTCAGATAGGCAGGTGTTACAAAAAACAAAGCCAATGCACTTTAACTGGAAATGGATGTTAAGGCTGCAGAGCCAGCAGATTAAATTATTCCTTTCAGGTCTTTTAAGATGTTTTCAGGTGAGTCTGAGGAAGAGTGTCTGGCCTTAGAAGCAAGGATGTGGCTCAGAATACACAGCCAAACTTACTTGCCCATACGGCTATTTAGCTGGAAAACAAAATGAGCAGTAATAATAGTGCTAGCAGATGCAAGAAAAGATGGCCTAAACCCATGAGGCTGTACCGTAAAACAATAAAATATAATCAAGCTCTACTGCCAACAGACTTTCTGTTCTTGAGATGTATTGTTCAAACGCATCTCATTCCTTTTTACAAGGGCCTGTAGTGACAGGACAAGGGGTAATGGGTTTAAATTGAAAGCGGGTAGGTTTAGATTGGATATCAGGAAGAAGTTCTTCCTGGAGAGGGTGGTGAGGCGCTGGAACAGGTTGCCCAGAGAAGCTGTGGATGCCCCATCCCTGGAAGTGTTCAAGGCCAGGCTGGATGCGGCTTTGAGCAACCTGGTCTAGTGGAAGGTGTCCCTGCCCATGGCAGAGGGGTTGGGACTGGATGGTCTTTGAGGTCCCTTCCAACCCAACCCATTCTGTGATTCTATGAAATAATCCAACACTGCCGATCTCTGATGTTTAAGACTTGGGCCCCAAATCTGCGCTTGGATGCACTGGTACAAATTAAGGATAACTCTGTCAAAGACATGGGTTGTTCTGGCTTTATTCTGGTGTAACTGAGAATAGAATTTGGCAGCCATTGCCTGGGGGAGGGGAAACTTCCCAGGCATACTGCTCTTGGTATTGCCTGTGGTTCCTGGACAGTAGCAATGTGTATTCCTTTCAGATGCTCAGTGTTTGTCATAAATGCCAGATGGTAATTCCCTAATTGAAAGATCTCTCCTACTGTGGAAGCGATTGTGGATACTACAACTGGTGGAGCAGCAACCAACAGTGCTTGTGAGACAGCCATCGCGTGACACCTGGGGAGCAGCGTAAGAGCACGGAGCGTAACTCGCTGAGCACGTGTGACTGCAGCGGGGTTTCTGTCACTTCACCCTTTCACAGTTTGCCTCCTTGAGCAAGAGGGGTGGTGGGGATGGTCCCCTCTCTTCTCCAGCACAGTAAGCAGCTGTGTCCCAAGGAAACCTAGAAGCATAACTACTACCGCCTGCTTTGGCCTTCCCTGAAGGCCCGCGCAGGGACTACGCTGCCGACAACAGCAGGATGGTGCTGGTTAGATGTGAGTGGACTAGCTAGAAATCCAGCTGTTTTGGGCTGCGACCACAGGACAGACAAAGCTTTCATCGGTTAAGACATGGATTAAAGGGATGGATGCTACAATAATCCCACAGAAACCAGACTGTGAAACACTCACTCACACTGGGGCAGGGGAACATTCAACAGTATCCTAATGGTGGAACTCCTGTGAATGATTGACACACGGGTCAGGCCCTGGTCTATCTGTCCCTTTCGGTCTGCGGAGGATACAGGTAAAACTGCTACTGGCTTCAGCAGTGCATGTCAGAGCCCACTGGCTTCCAAAACTCATGCCCGTTCTCTTTCAGGTCACTTCAGGTGCACTAGCATAGGAGAAGTTTCTCAGCAGCTGAGGCTTGTAGGGAGTGATTTGCAGCCTGTGTAGAGGGACCCTGTGTCCTCGAAGCCTTGGGCTTTTTCCTGACTCCCCCCATCCTTTCATTCCATCTTTTGGGAAATCCAATTGCGTCAAGAAGGGAAAGCAACCTCACATCTCCCAGAAGAAATCTGCTTACATAGCATGCAGGATGCCCAGGCAGCAGAAACGTCATAAAACTGTTAATATCAATAATCCTTGTGCAGTGAAGCATGAAAATGAGAAACCTACATTTCATGCCCCAATAAACTTGTTTTCAATCTGGGTGTTCAATCCTGTTACTTGGAAAACGGGAAGGAAGCAGCAAGTAGTTACTAAGAAGAATGTTGAAATGCCACCTCTAGGAGAAACAGAGAGGCAGAGTGAACTAAAGCAGCTGCATTGTTCTCTTAGGAAAAAAAAATGGAAAAAGTTACTCCAAATCAAAGGAAACGGGTGTTTTAAATAATCGTGAAAGGATGTGCCTGAAGCCAGGTTGAGTCCCTCTGAAACAACATTTATGTCTTCTCAGGGGCAAAACCAGCCAGAAGTAAGACCCAGCTAGGCTAGGAGCCTTCCTCCACTCCGAGCTGTTGCTCCCTGACCCACGGCTGTGTGGAGAAGCCTTTGGAGACAGCAGCGTCAACTCCCACCGTGACAACGGGGTGGGATGACATTTACTGCAAGTTTCTGAGAAAGAGAGCTCCTTTGTGAATAATTCTTTTAGTCCTTCAGAGCTTTGGGCAGGCATCTATTTATTATTTAAATGTAAACCCAGCAAGATCAACTTCAGTTCTAGTTAACTTCAAAACAATCCACTGCTAAGTGGATAGTTACGTAAGCCCTAATATTATGAGTTTTTTTGATTACACTTTTCTATTTTTAAAAACCTTTCTCTCTCCCCTGAGCAAAATATCCTGCCTGCACAACGCGAAGCAGCCTAAAAGCAAGCTCCCATGTCAGCAAGATAAATGAAATCTGGTTTTACTCCATGCAAATGTTTACTTGCTTTTGGGGAGGCAGCACCCCTGGCCCAGAGAAAAACAGACCGAGTGGAACATCAAGGTATTTTTTCCTTTAGAATCTGTCAGTTACGATGGCATCTGGATGTGAGTTCTAACGGCAGACCAAGCACATTTTGGAAGATACGTAATTGGAAATCTGCTGCAGAAACATGCCCCGGGATAACATGAGGAGGACTTGACAGTGAATTAATGTCCATAGTGAAAAAACAAGCTCACGGCAACTTACTCCTCCTAGCCCTGCTGGGCACAGCACTGTGTCCATGCAAATGTTTCCCCTAGTTTGTCACGATCCGTCTGTTCACACAGACAACGCATGACAACTGCTGCTGGCAGCAGGGTGGCAAGAACTGATCCTGCAGTGACAAGGGGGACATTAACATACACCTACCTGGCTCCCGCGTTGACCACAGAGAAAGGATCTCTCACCACGGAGCCAAATTCACTGCTCTCCCTTCTCAGCAGGTCCTGGAGGGTAAAGACAGCATTAGCAGCGAGCAGTAAGCAAAACAAAATAACAAATCACTGACACTTCCTAGTGAGAAGAGAGCCCAGCGTGTGCCACCGACAGACGGGAGGGAAACCATCGTGGCGTACTGCTCGCCAGCACCCTACTCCTGCTTAGAGGACCTGTCTGCCTTTTTCTGGATGGATTGTGGAGCACCAGGCAGACTTACTCAGAGAAATGTTTTTTTTAAACCCCTCAGCAACTCCTTGCCTCTTCTAAAAACATGCTCAATGGTATCAGTGGGACCTGGGCGTTCACTTCTGCCGGCGAGCTGAGACATCACTGAAGCAGCCTTAACAGGGGAAGCTAAACTGAACAATCTGTGCCCCAGCCCGGTGCCACCGCAGGACTGAAACACTACAGAGATGCCACAAAGATTGGAAACTCCAGCCACAGACAGAGGTGCTGAAAAACACCACGAAGTCTGGCGCTTGGCGAAAGCGCCAAAGCCCAGGAACTGCCTCCTCTTCAGGTATTTATGTCATCTCAAACCAGAGAAACTTTGCAGCTGAAATACCTTTGTGAATCTGACTCTGCCCTAGAGCTCCCACCATAGGGCACTGGGCTATTATGAGACAGGAAAGCAAATGCTAAGCCTGCTTTTGAAGAGGTTAGATCTTTCCAGCAGACAGTGTTTCAGTGCCCCCCTTTCCCGCAGCCTTCGCGATTTGCTTTGGTGGTCAGTGCTGCTGCAGAGAGAGGCTAAGGGCAGATCTTGATTTGGGATTCCCAGAGATATGCAGGCTGAGACCGACTAAAAAAGCAGAGAGGAAGGAAGGCTGAGAATGTCCTGAAGACTGAGAGCAAATAATTCCCCATGGCTACCCAATTCCTTATATCTTTACAGAAATTCCTACGGTGACGTTGCAATGTGATTTATATACAGTCCGAAATGAACATTCGACACTGTACACAAGGCCCTGAAAAGCACACAGTGAGGCAGAGAAGTCCGCTGCTGCATTGGAAACAAACACTCCCATGAAAAAATCTGAAAAGGCAAAAAAAAAGTTGGTTTGGCTTTGTCCCCCGTGTTACAGCTGTGGTTTTGTATTGGAGGCAGATCAGAAACAAACCGAATTAAGAGAGCACTTAAACATATACTTCCCTTTCAAACAGCCACTTATGGATTGGTGTATATATTTGAAGACAAACAGGCTTTCTCGAATTAGGATTTAAGAACAGGATTTTCCCAAGTGCCTTTCTGCCTACGGGATGAAATGCTCGTTCCAGAAGTGGCTACAGCTAAATCACTCTGGGAAACAGGAGTAAGGGCTCTCCCATCTTCTACACTTGAACTAAGACCCTGTTAACGGGTCTGCGCTGCTGTTCATCGTCTTCCTGGAGTCGGCTTCCAACAGGCAGAAACTCTGGTTTGGTTGCTGAATGTATGCAAGAGTAAAAATGAGCTGACAAGGGGGAAATAGAGAGCTTAAGCACTACCCTGTATGTCGCCTGCCCAAGCGAGGGGGGTGGGTAAAATGAACTAGGGCTGCTCGACATCCAACCTGTCATTTAAAGTGTCCATTTCAGTGATTTTTCTCTTTCTGGGCACCTGTTTTTGTTGCCGAAACAACATGTTTGGGCAACAACAACATGTGCTGGAAGCCTCAGCCTGGCCTTCATGCTGCCTTTCTTAAGGGCTGTCCTCTTAGTGACTGCAGGACTACGATCGAAGTGTGACAAGAGCGCACAGATGAGCCTGCTGCCTGGCTGGGGTGGAAAAATACTGGTGATGGGATGAGACAGCAGTGGGTATGGAAAGACATTCCAGTCACTTGATATTCACAAGCTGCTTTTTTAAATCTATTTAAAAACGTGCCACGGGATGTGAGCTCTGTTGAGGGAGGACGTGTAGCGTGAAGCACACCGTGAGTTTGGGAGGACAGCTCCTTCCCCCGCACCCTGGTCTGGCCTGTTTCCGAGACGCTGCCCAGAGCCTCCTTCACATCACTTGACCCAGCACCACTCTGTGGCACCTGGAGAATCTGCTCTGGGCCAGCAGCAAGTGCAAGTGTAGAAGGAGATGTCCTGGATCTCAGCTTCCCCACAGATATGCAAGACTGTCCAAACACTCCGAGCGTGCAGAGTGAGAGCCTGTCCACACATCGTGGTTGTTTCCTCCCTCTCCCCGTGATGAATGGAGCCTGGTGTGGTGGGGCAGCAGATCCACCACTGCTGTAAATCTTTTTTCCAGCTGCCGTTACCTAAATCGGTCTGAACAGAGTGCACCCAGCTGCAGCGCTGGCCTGGGCAGTTGCTCTTTAAGAAGTTAGCTTGTTTCTACTGTTTACCATCATCAGAGTCAGTCGAATTCCCTGTTTGTGACATCAGTGCCATGTTCCCAACTGCCAAGCAGGGGACATGGAAAAAGCGGCCAGGGTCTGCGCTAAGTTTTCTCTGCAATGTCTTCCTCCAGGGCCAGAGGCAAAACACAGTGGTTACTTGGCACTGCCTCTGCTGTTTCCCAGCACTGTCGGGCACAGTGGGAGCCAGGGCGATTTCAAGCAAGCGTGAATCTTCTCTACTTTTCACCAGTAAAGGGGGCTGAGGCAGAGCAGCAGCACACCACTGCCTCACCCACCAGAAAGGCCACCGGTGCTTCTCCGGTGATGCTGGCAGGGAAGAACAGGATGCCTGAGATGGGATGTCAGGAGCAGCAGGAACACATGCATGCTGCCAGTGTATGCACTGAAATCCCAGCGTCTCTGACATCCCTAAAATAGCCCACACAGTAAGAAAGCTGAACAGAAGCAGTAACCCCCCAGCAAGTGTTTAAACCAGCGTCCTGGTCATTTAAACACAGTAAATGCTCTCTGTCTCAGTGTGCATGTAACCTCCCTCTAACCAACAGGGTAATTGCGATGACTGAGGATCAGCTTGTCCTCCGACATCCCCCTTCTTTCCCTGGTTCGGAGAGCCCTGCTTGCCTGCACGCGTGACCCAGTGCCTACATACCTGGTGTTTCTTGTCCGCCGTGGGAGACGACCGGGAACGTATATGCACAGGGACTGTCTGATTGTCATACCTATCCAGCAAGTCTTCCACAGACACTGACTTCCCAGATTTCCTGGCAGAGGAGGGTATTTCAAAAACCTGTTCCCGTTTCCCGTAGCAAGGCCGGCCTGGCACGCCCAGAGGGTCTGTCTGCATGCCTTTGGTGAGCTCCATTTTGGATCTATAGTCCTGGCACCTCTCTGGTTTTGGTTGGCTGGTGACCAAGCTGTCCTGGCGCCCTTTCTTGTCATCTCCACTCATGTTGAAGCAGCCCAGCAGCCCAGGAGGAAGGGTAGAAGATACTCGCCCTGTCCTGGATATCTGCTCTACAGACTCTCTCCGTCGGTAAAGGTTCTGGTCCTGGAGGGAATTCATGCTGGAGGCGGAGGAAAGGCTCTGGCTGTCCAGGCCACCTGCCTGTAGGTAGGAGCTGTGGGAGCGCTCCCTCAGGAGTCCCACATCTTGCGAGGACGGTCGTCGCCCTGTTTTGCGCTCGATGTAGTCGGCGAGGGCGTTCTGCTGGAGCTGCTTGAGCTCCGGCTTGGAGAGGCTGGCTGCGGAAGAAGCTTTGCTGTCCCTTTCAAAGATCTTACGTCGGTCAGCCACCGAATTCTCTGGGAAAACAAACCGGCTGCTTTTCTTCTGGAAGGAGAAAGGCGATGGCTCCCCATCGGAGATGCCCACCTCGTTCATCTTGTCCGGCTCTGAGTAAGACCGCTTCTTCTGCTCTGCTGTCAGCCGCTTTCGGCCCCCGATGCGCAAGACGTGCTGTGTCTTGGCGTAGTCCAGGGCAGAGAGGCTGCCTTCCGTTGGTGTGACGCTGTGCCTCTCCTTCGGGGTGTGGGGAGACGCCGCCGTGCTCCTCATGCTCACGTGGGCTGAGGCAGGCCTCTGGGTTGTCCTCCTGGGGGCACTCCCAAACGGGGGGCTGATGCGACGGAAGGAAGTGGCCCTCAACACCCTGGACTGAGCATCTTTAATGCTGTTCCTGTAGGCCCTGTTAAATGGTGTGTCCAGCAGCGACCCGTGGGCATCCTGGACGTTATCCTTCCAGAGGATCTCCTTCTCAGGCTCACCTCCCAGCTGGAATGTGCTTTTACTCCTCGGTAGCTGAGCCCCTCGTATTTGCGCCTCATTTTCAGGACAGAGGCTGTAGTATTCACTGGGTCTTGCCTGCTTTGCCGCAGCCACCATCTGCAGCTCTACGGGGTGCCAGTCAGCCTCTTCCAGCTTTTCGTTCCTGACGGAGGGGCTGGAGACCCTGCCCAGCTCGCTGGGCAGCTGGCCAGGCTCGCGGAGCTTGCTCCTCATGTCCTCCAGGCTGTTCAGAGAGCACCTCACACTGGAGGGCTGGCTCGTCCTGCTTGGCCCATAGTGCTGGCCGAAGCTGGGAACCCCAGCACTCTGGGGACGGTGAGTGCCTTGCTCTCGCTGCTCAAACCTGCTGACCTTCTCCAGCACCGAGCAGCGGGGCTTGCCGGTGTCTGCTTTGCCATAGGGAAAGCTTTGGGTGCTACTAGAGCTGAGACGGCTCCTCCCAAAATCAGAGGTCTTTGGGTGCTGCGGAGAAGGAGGCTCTTCGTGCTTCGGCTCACCAGCATGGAAGGGAGTCACACCTGTGCTCTCCTCCTCCTGCTTCGCAAAGGCCTGCGAGTCCAAATCACTCCACTGTCCCCTGTGATCATTCTCTTTGCTGCTGCTGTTCAAGGACAGTTTGGTGTTGGAATAACCCTCGCCTGGTTGCATCTCTCTTAGTTCGGAGCTGCTTTGCCTCCTGGAGCTTTCTGGGATGTTCTGCAAGGAGGAGAAGCCATACTGCTTGGCCTTGCTGTGACCCCACTGGCGGTGAGCAGCAGCATCTCTCTCGTGTACCTGTGCGTTGCCATTTTTGTCCTCCTGGGATTCAGCCGTCCAGTCCTCTTTGGGCTGGTAATGGGTTTTTCTCTCACTAGGATCCCTCAGCTGGGGCTGTGGAGCTTGAAAACTGTGTTTGGAGGCCTGTGCAGTGCTTGGGGTCTCTTGGTTGCTGTGTGCTACCTTGTAAGGGGGGAACAGCTCCTCCTTTCTCGATGTGCTCAGGCAGACTTCGGGGCCTGCAGCGCTAGGTGTTTTTTGCTGGAGAAGTTTTGCTGCAGCTTCGTGCTTTCTCTCAGCTGCCGGGGGCTGGTAGAAGATGGTGGATCTGTTTGTAGTGCTTTGGTTTCCATTCTCATCAAATCCCAGGGTGCTGCTGGCTATGGCCTTGTCGTAAGAGACTGGAAGAGGTGGAGAATACCCACTTTCTTTGGCCAGGGCTGGATAAAGCATCCCATTATTGCTTGCAGAAGGCTGGGGCACCTGGGCGTAGTGCGGCTCTGGGGAAGGTACCGGGTAGACACCAGTAGGGAGCAGGGGCTGCCCCGGCTGGGCTGGCTGGGAATAGCTCTGCTTGGGCTTCACGGTGGGGCTGCTCTCCGGGCTCTTCTCCACCACGGTGTGCAGATGCCCTTCTCCAAAGGGACTTTTCAGCAGCAGCCCCTGGGACAGGGTGCTGACAAATGGAGGCCAGGCCCCTTTCAGCTGGGTTCGACCAGGCTTGTTCAGATCAAGGTCGGCGCATGAGCTGGGCCTCTCGTGATGCCTGATGGCTGCGTAGCTGTCGCTGCGAGTGGGAGGCAACGGGGGTCCCTTGAGGGGTGGGCTCTTGCTGTCTGAGGAGCCCTGGCATGGCTGCGCCCAGGAGGGAGCTGTGTTGTGCCGGCTGAAGCCGTAGAGCCTGCCGTGGCCCCGATTCTCCAGTGAGGCCCGAGCCTCGCAGCTTGGAAACAAGGCGGAGGACTTGACCTCATACTCCTTGGAGATCCCTCGCTGGGCATCGTAGACTGTCTTGACGTACCTGATGTCAGCTTGCCTCATCCCCTCCTGCAGGCCGCCTCGGGGCTGCATGCTATCTGTGGAGCAGGAGTGCTCCTTGCTGAATGGAGGAGCAGGATACTCAGGGATGCTAGAGTTGGTGGAGAAGGAGCTGTAGGCAGAGTCTCTCTTGCTGTGGAGGTGGGAGAGCTGGTCGATGCTGTTGGTGGATTTGGCTGGGGACAGGTGACAAGGGTGGTAGCCAGGGGAGGAGTGGTCCAAGCTCTCCATGCTGCCCCGGGAACTGTACTGATCAGGACTTCTCCTCAGATAGCCATGCTCGTAGCCAGAGAGATCACTGGTTGAGGAGCTGGGGAAGAGCGAGAGAAGAATAAAAACTCACTGTCAGCAGAGGAGAAGCATAACAACTTATAAGCGAGCTCAGAAGCAAGATGTTTAGTTTTGAGAAGTGCAGATGAAACCCCATATTTGGGCCTTACTTCATCCTATTTGCAGTCATCCCAGTTCACACAGAGGAACTGCTTGACATTGCAACACATGGCTCTTATTTACCAGAGAAGGGTGGGAGGGAAATCCAGACAGAAAGACAGTGCATCTCGGGAGCCAGGGAGGATCAACCCCACCCATCAAACCTATCCAAGGCACTTTGGAAGCTGAATGAGCACCGACGCCACCGAGGAGGAGGAGAGGAGCACGAGAGGCGTTCTGGGGGGAATCTAATCGCTTTCTTTTTTTCCCATTTCATTTCTTTTTATGGAGATGAAGGCTATGCCCTGGCAGGCTTCCTGGAAATTCAGCTGTCCCAAGGATAGTTTGTTTGCTGCAAGAAAACTAAACCGACAAGACAGAGGAGATGCACGTGTTTGTGTGCGGAGGCGAGTGGGGGTGCAATGGCAGAAGCTGCCTGAGAATGCCCCGGGAACCCTTCACAGCCTCCCCACGTAGCTCGGCAGGTGCAGGCACACCTCGGCACCCGCTCCGAGATGCACGTGTGTCAGAAGAGGGCTCGTGGCCGCCAGGTTGTGTTCAGAAAGGATATTCAGAGATCAGTGGGAAGGGAGCTCCTCGTGCTGGCCACAGTTCTTTTTACACCTTGCAAGAGGAGATCACAAATTTATGTGGAGTTTCTCCAGCTAATCTCCCAGATTCAAGCAAATACACTGAGGATTGGGTACTGCAGCATGAGGATTTCACTGTTCTTCCCCCTGTTCTCAGCTCCCCTCCCTCACATATCGCTTTCTCTCAGTTCCTGTGCAACCACATACACTGTCCTGGCAGAGCCACAGGAAAGCACCAGGAAAGACTGCTGTCCCATGCAAAAGGCGGTGGGGCAGGGCTCTTTTTTTTAGGAGCCTGGGTTTGCCAGAGTGCAGGCTGCAGGCTCAGCTGGCACAGGGAAAGACAAGCTCCATTTCTGTGTGCTTTGCTTCACCGGGATAACAAACCCAAACGTGCTCCACGCAGTGCGGGAGCTGGGGATGCCCAGCAGCCCTGGGAATCAAGGGGGCAGCATGTGGGTTTGGTAATGGGTGTCTGCTGAAGAGCCTAAAGCTTGCTTCAGGTCATATCCCAGTCACAGGCACTTCCACCCTGCTGGATTAACACCCACGGGCCCAAAGGACAGATGGAGAAGGCTGCTAAGGATGAGGAAGAGCAGCAGAAAGCCAGCCTGCAAGGGCCAAAAGCAGCAGCTCTGCAGAAAGATCCAGAGGAACACAGAGACAGGCAGAAAGTGGTTATGCACCACTCTATTTTAGTTTAAACCCAGTATCTCCCTGGCAATGCCCAGCGCAGCCCTGGCCAGCTGGCCACTAGATGCTCCCCGTGCTCCTCTTCAAGCACCCAGGAGACAGAAATGCTGCCAAAGGCTCTGCCAGGAGCTGCGCCTGGGAAGTGGAGCCCCTCGGCAGCAAATGAAATGCTACAGCGTGATCTGTGCTGCAGGCCCAAGACAAACATGCATTTTCTCTGTAGCCATCTCCTCGCTTCTTTTAATGCTGTTTTCTGCTTCCTCCCCTCTGCCAAGCCTGTTTTCTGCTTCCTCCCCTCTGCCAAGCCTCAGTCTCGCCTGTAGAATAAATGATGTTTAAATCCCAGTGGCGATAAAGAGAGTTCCCTGCTCCTGACACCCTTCTCTCTTTCCAGGGAAAATCCTCTCAGGGCAGAATTTAAACTTGTCCCCCCTCAAGCTGCCCCAGGGCTTACCACCAGGTACCTCTGGGGCTGCTCAGGGTAGTTGAGGGGTATGGCTGCCCCGGGCAGCTCTCCTCCCCGTACTCACCACACTGCATGGCCTCTCAGAAACGGCCCCGACTCGCTGGGACCGCATTGCTGCTTCCGATCTGCCTCGGCCATGGTCCACGGCCAAAACCAGAAGTGCCTGATACCACCTTCTTTTAACAGCACTAAGGTTACTAGTTTAGTCTTTTGGGGACCGATAAACCACTGCACTAACTTCTTAGAGAAGGAGTCATGCACATACAGTTATGGTAAAGCTGACCCCTGCAGAAAGCGATTGCCAAACCCAGGAAATCCCTCTCTGAACCTCTCACCCTGGGACTATCGCTGATGCCCTACTGTTGCCTTCTCCTGGGAGTAGCTCAGTTATGCTGATGGGCACAGCTGATCTGCTACCTACACCTTTTTCTTCCTTTTTTTCATCTTTTATTAAGCTAATTTTGACTTTGGATTTCTTTTTCTGTGCGGGAAAAACAACCATCCTGCATTTCTACATGGGGGCAGTGCGCAGGATGCAGAGCAGGACTCCAGCTCCTGCATCCAGATCTACAGAAACCTGCTTTAACGCCCTAACAGGGAGCTCCCATCTTGGTGAGAAGGGAGATTTTTAAAGCAATTCATTTCCTAGCTGTTAATCACCTCATAGAGCACTCAAAGGAGGAAAATACGGCCACTTCATATGGATAACCCAACAGGAACTGAAACCTTCCTAACTCTAATCCTAACCCTGTCTGTTTGTAAGCCTGTCCAGCAGTATGGCAGTGACTGGTAAGAGTTTTCCATCACATCTTTTGTCCCCTTCCTTCACTCCTGTGCTCTGGATTTAAGCCTTGGTCTTGTAGTCAATACCATCAAGCCACATCCTTGGGCATGAGACAGAGCCTCCCTGACGCCAGGATGACACGGGAAACAAGGAAGGACATGGATTGGGGAACTAGTTTAGAGGCGTGCTAGCTTGGAAGGCTGATCTGTACACCCGTGGGAGATATGTGAAAACAGGGAAAATACAACTGAATTGAAACTGCACACTGCTGTACCCGTCTGCCTAGGCAGCACAGGACCACAGCTGCGCAGTGCTTACCTGGAGTGGTAGGCCTGATGCCAAGGGGTGCCAAGCGTACCCTGAGATATTTGCATCATGCTGGGATCGGGGTGGTTCTCCACAAGTTTAGTTGAATGCCAGGAGTGAGGTCGGCCTGGAGTTTCACTCCGCCTAGGTAAAAGCAGAAGGATTTTGCACATCAGCAACAGGCTGGCTCTTCCAAGGAAGAGGAATGTGAAGAAACATCGACAGCCACATGCACAATTGCTCGTGCTCGCTTCTGTTTCGCTCCTATGTTCTTGCCCCTTCCGAGCAAATCGAGCAGTAATCACACACTGCTCCTGACACCTGCTCAGCACAACATGCTCCCCCTCATATCCGCAAGACAGACAAGCGAGTTATCACTGAATGCGGGGGGTCTTCCCCTCTACCTCCCTGCCAGAAGCCTTACACCTCAGGCACTAGCCTGGGGGCCCATGCACAGGCTGGGCTGCGTGTGGACTCCCACACGTGCCCCAGGCAGGGCGATGGATGGCAAAGGAGTGCTTTTCTCCAAAGATTCCCTTCATTTTAAAGTGATGGCTGGCAAAGTCATCTAAAGAATCAAATACCGTGAGGGCATGGAAACCTGCACCCCCTCTGTGCTGATAAAAATGCAGGAAGAGACGTGACAACCAAGTGCCAGCAATGCGTGTCCTTTGCATCACCCAGGGCCTTGCAGCCAGCCAGCTGTCCCCAGGCACGGCACCGCACCCAGGCCTTCGATGGCTTCAGTCACCAGCGCTAAGGAAGGCCTCCACCAGATCTTAGGGAAAAAACCCCCACCGACAGCCTTATTTAAAGCACACGGTGGTGCAATGGAAAGTCAAAGCAGGAGATTAGCGATCCAGTAAGCTGAACATGCCGCACAGACTCTCCTTCACCCCAGCCTTTGGGCTTGCCCTTAATCCTCCCTCTGCTTTCCATGGGGGACCATTTCCTGTACTCTAGCATTCCTCCCTGCGGTTTCTAACTATCCCTGTGAGAACAAGGAGCAGCACTGAACCTGTGTACCACCAAAGTCCCAAATGTGACAGCCTGCAGGACAACCTTGACTAGCTATAAAGCACAAAGGCAAGAGGAGGATATGACACAACTGTAAAGTCCTTGTCTCACTGAAAATTTCACGGTACAGCACATCCTGATTAAGTCAGTAAATAGATTAAAACACCCTCTGCAGATGTAAACCAGACACCGAGAAAGGAGTCTCCTAGTACTGCCTAAGACGGCAAAAAGGAACAATACAGGAAAATGGACAAAGTAAAAAATTATTGTTTACTACCGCAACTTAACACCGGCACTGGCTAACGTTCTACGACATGGGAAAGCATCGCCAGAAAGTAAGAGGTGGAACCACTTCACCAGTAGTTTTTCCACACAGATTTCAGAAGCACAGGTCATTCTCTCATCATCAGCTAAAAGAAGCAACAAAAAGGACCCTCTTTTCCTTTTAACCTTTGTTGTGACAGGATTGTCTTCAGGAAAGCTGAACTGGAGGTTTACAGAGGGAGAGCCGAACCAAGTGCCGTTTGACCACTACACGCGTAGGTGTGTTTAGAACAGAGCTCTTTTGTTAAGCTCCTTGCCCGGAGAAACAAGGAAGCTGAATGCTGCCGGATGGGAAGCTGACAAAGGTGTTCATTAAGAATAAGCTGCATTCTTGCCTTTTCTGTTGCAGAGATTTAAAGACTCTCCTTGTACTTTTGAGTGGTACGAGCACCCAGCATTACTTTTTGCTTGGGAATGCACACTGAATGATCCCAAGCAAAGCACGTTATCCCTTGATTTGATCGGCAAAAAGCAGCAAGGGAGCTGTGTAGCCAACCTTCTGAGCCACAGGTATTTTAAATCCTTGTGGTTGATACCCTTGTACTAACACAGCACATGGATGGCAAAGCTGTGAATATGTCAGAAGACATGCCGTACCAGCTCAGCACGGGATAACCTTGCATTGTTTCCACACCTACCTGATCCTGGAAATGTGGATTAAGGGTAACCGAATCTTAGCCGAGCTTAAGCCAAGAGAGGAAGCGCTGTGGTACACATGATCTCCAGCTCGTGTTGCAGACTCACGCAGGTGATCTCCAAGGAGGCGGCAGGATGGAAGTATGGAGGGTCTCTGCGCACACACGTGCACGGAACGGTAGAGAGCGGGGGGCCTGACCCGGTCTGCTCTGAACCAACCAAAAGGCTCCCCTGGAGACAGAGCTCTGGGGTTGTAAAAGAATAGCACAGCTGTCGCTGCCAGTGCCTGTGTGTGGGCGTCCAGGGAACGCCAAGAAGTTCCTACCTTCAGCCTTCCGTAACACCTGAAAATAGCACCTTGCTTTACCCTGCTTCCCTGAGCTTAGTTTGTAATTATTACTGCCTAATTAGGGAAAAGGGCTGGAACTGGAGTGCAACACAGCACCCACAGGAGAAGAGCTGTCTCCCGTTACAGAGGGAAGGGGAGCTGAACATGGTTAATCTGCCCATTTTGCAACAGCTTTCGGTTACTCTTGCTGGACTGCAGAGCACAACTTTCAGGAAGCAATAAAAGCCAGCACGAGATTAAACTCTTTAAGGCAAGGGGAGAAGAACTGTTTTTCTAAAGCCCACAGCATCAGATCCTGATTCATCCCAGACAAACTGGCTGAGTGATAAAACTTGCAAATGCAGCAGCTAATTCCTGACTTAAGACAAATAAATCATTCTACCTCTAACAGATAGAAAATTGGCGTAGCTCAGTTGCCTTCCACAAAACCAGGGGCGACAGACAACCCTTTGTTCCAGGAAGTTGCAAGATTTAAAAATACAGAACTGTAATAATTATAACAACAGTAACAAAACGACCTCATCCCCTTATCCTTTACACTAGTTCCTCAAGGGCTGCACCTGTACCGCACTTGCAAAGGAGAATCTCATTACTAAAAATTCTCCACTTCAGGTAATGGAGAAAGTGATCCCTCTGCTGTACATGCCAAGGCTGGAAAAGAGACTCCCGGTTCCTCATGGACACCTCCAGCGACCAGATAACCTGGGCATCCAGGTCAGGTTGGCATGACAACAGTGCCTCGGAGCGCAGATACCTGGAGGAATCGGTGGACCCTGATGCAACGCTGGCATCTAAACAGGCTCCACGGCAGCTGAAACACTGATCGCGCACCAGACACTGCCAAATCCACACCATATACTGGAAAACCAAAGGGGAAAGAATAGTCTTTAATCTTGCCCAGCTGCTGTTATCCGGGTGCTCCTTGTTGCTCCACTAGTCACAGCATTTTCAGACAGAACCGTGGCCGGCACATTAGCAGGCTCCTCTGACACAGCCTGGCAAAGGCTTGGTGCGCTCTGGGCTGCAGGGGCCATACTGACACTTCGGAGCCCTTTACCATTAACGGCTCCGTAGCACTCTCTCATTAGGAAGAGCTGAGCATGTTCTCTGGAATCTCTGTAGATTATTTTTATGCTTTGTATGCAAAAGAGTAATGGAACTTTATAAAGATACCTTGGCACTAACTCTACAAATGAATCAGCAGCTAAAGAGGCGCCATCTGAAGCTTTCTTCACGGTATAACTGAAAGGCTGATTTATCTTTTTCCCAAGGTTACAAACAAACCATACAGAACAATGTATTGGGTGTAATTTCCGTTCCTTACATACCGTTCCTCACCGATGCCAGGGTACGTGCACATCCCGAGCACTCGGCAATTCAGCTGTACTCCAGCCCAGTGTCCCTCAAGAGCACACAGACACTTCTGTGTCAAAAGGCCCATCTTTAACTGAAGCAAACAACCCAGCTTCTTCAAATTGCCCTTTGCATTTTTGCTGTGTTTGCCTAGACAAGTTTCCCTTTTCCTAAACCTCCAAGTGGAGCAGTTTTGAAGAAAAACAACTCCAAAAAACAATGTTCAACTAACCCCTGCAGACTGCTCTGCTCCTTCCGCCAGCAGCCTCCCAGCTGCCAGCGGCACACTTGGGCTGAGGCCGAGGAGCACAGCAATACAGCAGTGCCAGCAGTATCAGAGCAGGCTGCTGAAACTCAAAGAGAAGGATTTCACAAGGAAAGCACCTTCTCTTAGGGAATACAGGCTGAATTTTATCCTTGCAGACAGTAACAGGATGTAACTTGGCCTTTTAGAGAGCTAACGAGAGAAAGACAAGGAGGGGATGTTGAGGCTGATCAATTAGCAACTCAGAGTCATCAATGCCCCAGTAAACCGATCTGTTCCTACTGCAACACACCCACAGAGCTTGTGGGCAGTTCAGTTCTCATCGACCTCACATCTGTCAAACACATCATCCAAGATGGCCAAATGTTTGGGAACAATTCTCCTTCTACTGCTGACCTTGTGCTCATTTGTCCTTTGTCCCAGTGAGCTTCAAACCCCTCCGCAGCAGAGATGGGGAATGCTGAAGATAAAGCATTTAGGGATAAATGCTGGGATTTAGCATTTAGGGATAAAGCATTTAGGGATAAAGCATTAAGGCAGGAAAACCTTTCAAGAAAAGCATCTCTCCCCAAGGAGCAGAATCCACCTGCGGATCCGGGCAGGAGCAGTGGTCATCGGGACACATTCTCCACGACCTGCAGGGATGGTTTGACCAGCTGCTGGTGTTAACATGCCCAAGAAAGATGGGAAGACACAGAGAACAGACCTAAGGCCAATAGGGTCACTCTGTGTCATCACAGACAACCACAATCCCTGTGGATGTGCTTTACCCCAGCAGCCATGTGGCCCAGGTGGCTGTGTGGCTGAGAGCTGGAGCTGGAAGGGGTAGCCATGGCCTGACCTGTTCATCTGGGGAGGTGGAATGGCTCTGCCATGGAGACCCTCCTCCTGCAGGAGGGAAGGAAGATTTAGACGCAAGTGCAAAGCCTGTGCCTCTCGGACCCAATCCCAGGCACTGAGTCACAAGAGAGAAAGCCAAGAAGCGAGCTGCCCATCCTTACCACGTCATCCTCGCAGCAGTTAAGATTGCAAGCTAATGATATTCCTAAACTAACAAAAAGGACGTGGCCGAGGTAGTATGTCCTGAGCCGTACCCTGCTGCCCGCGGCAGTGGGCTCCTCCTGTATGGAGTGTAGGGCGACCGTGTACCTGCATCGACACAAAGCATGAACAACGGCCTGAATTTTCACCGCTGTGGACTGTCTCCAAGATGGCCACAGCTAAAAGGAGCGCTGGCACAACAAGGGTACGTTCTGCAGACATCCTAACGCATTGCTGCGATCCCTCTGCCTAGCTATTAAGCAGGAGATGAAGGAAAAACTAAAGCACTTGGAAGCCTATTAGGATTTCGACGGAGCGAGGCCACAATCTACTCAAAGCAATGTCGCTCTTAATTAAGGCTCAGTCATGGTTCTAAAAATAAGCATAACAGACGAGGCCAATTAGAAAGAAGTCGGACCATAATGGCGTCAGCTTGCTGTGTCTTTCACTGAATCTGTCCTGTTCGGCTCACAGCGGCCCACCTGGTAAATTCTGGGACAGGAGAGACCTGGAGTGAGGTCTGACCCTTCTCAATTGTGACTAAAGAGAAGGAGAACTTGTTAGAAAGACTCAAAGTGTATGAAATGATGTTTCATGTCATGGATCTGGGGCAAGAGTGTCTCCTCACCTATAACGGAAAGGGAGAGTTGCACCCCCCACCCCTTCATGCTCAGATTATAACTTTCCTTAAGTAAAACACACTGAAAACCCCCTCACTTAGAATACTTCAGTGAAACATGTGAATATTCTCGTACCAGCACACAACCTTCTTTTCCATAATATGCTAATCTCTGCTGCTTCTAGAGGACAACTCCCCACTCAGGGAATTCCTTCTCACGAGTTTTAGCAGTCTCAGTCTCAAACAAAAGAAAAAGAAAAAGGAAACCCCTGGAGAACCATACCCCAGCTGAGTTCAGGGCTCTACCCCAGGCCAGTCCGGCTGCATTTCTCTCTCCAGCCCCTCTCCCAATGGCACAGGCAGATGTTGTGCCTGAGTGTTGTTTCCAGCTGACATTTGTTTTTTCCCTTTGACGAGCATCCTTTAGGATCTCTGGGTTGCATCAGGCCCCGAGTGCCATGTCAGAGCTGGGAGACAGGTACTGAGCTCCCTAAAGTCTCTCTGGGACAAGGAAACAGAGAATAAGAGGCTTCTGCTCAGATTTCCTACCATTACCATCACCAACTCTTTGGGAAAAACTCCCCAACAGTTTCCAAAGGAATGCCCTGGGAGAAAGCAGAGATGATGTGGATGTACACACAGATTTTTCCTGCTGTTTTGCTCATCTCCACATGCAGGAAACAGCCTGTCTCTCTTCCTCCTCTCCCTGGCACCAAAAGCAGGCAGTGAAAAATGGTGCAGAGAGATTATGCTGTGGATGGGAACCCCCAAGGGTGCAGCCATGTTCATCGTGCTGTCTCTGGTGAGGGATAAGGTCCTGCCCGTTTGCAGGACACTGAGGCTGGCTTTTCTTGAAAGAAACACTCTCTGCCCAGGCTGCAGAAGGAAATGCTGGGATCGCTCAGAGGCGATGGCAGCTGTGAGCAACGGCCGCTCCTTGGTTGAACTCAGGAACAGTCAAACATTGTAATTAATGACTATTGGCCTTGCACGTCACACCTCTGTGTTATCACGTTCCTTTGGTAACCCCTGGGCTGCCTTATCCAAGAAAAGGGGATTTATCCATTTTCCAGAAAAAGAAACAAAGGCCTGAAGGGGTGAAGTGACTTACACAAGATCACCCACGGGCCTACCGCAGAGTGCAGCGCTAGGGACTGGGCCGTGCGCCGCCGCTCCGTCTTCCTGTTGCCCAAGCGTCTGTCTGACAGGCAATATTTAGACTGAGGACTTTGCCCTACACAAAGAAAGGGTCCCACTGACATTCCCTGACACTAACCAGACAGCAGGCTTGAATAGGAACAGCAGGGCTTTGGTTATTAGTGTGAGAGGTGATGTATACAAGCTTCACTCTTGTTGATTACTGGATTCAAGGACTTTGTCCTACTGGGATCTTCTGACAGCTTTCTCTTTTAAAGAAAGCATTACCAAGCAACACGTAAGTACAATTTAAATTGCAAAATAAAGAGCATTTCAGATCTCTGTTTTGAGAAAGTACTTGCTGCCAGGATAGTCCATCTGTGCCGTTCACACAGGACTGCTGCTTAAACATGTGGAAGCCAAGTCAGCCTCCTGCCTGGTACTCAGAGCGTGTGGAGGCTACAATGAGGAGCTGGAGAGCACTGGATTAAAGACCCTCTGAAACTTTCCTCTTTTGCTACAATTTTACTGTGTTTCCCTCACTGAAAAAATGAGGAAGAAAGAAGAGACATGGAAAAGGCACAGCTGACTGGCCGACAGTCTTTGAGAAGGACCCTGTTATTTCCTGTCTTGGCCAAGCTTTCACATCAGCTCTCAGAGCACGGGCAGAAAATCTCAGCAGCCAGACCCTACAGTGCCTTCCCCTGCCTGTGGCTTTGCAGAAGTCACAGAGCTGCACTGATTTATTCATACTGATGAATTGGCCCAACAGGCTTAATTCAAATAATCTTTTCCTCATTCTCCTCCAGTCAGTAAATTAGTTAAAAAGACAGAAAAACAAGCATAGCTTAGATTCTTTTGCACCCTGATATCAAACACACAGCAACTTGCAGCAGGAGAGACTTAAAAACAATGGAAGGAATGTGTTTTCCTAGTCTCATTCGGTGGTTAGGAGGAACTCAGTGGCTGGCAGTAGAAACACCGCCCTGTGAGCCCGATTATCCAAACGTCACAGCAGGTAACCAAGGGGATTTTCAGGGCTGGCGTTTCAGACAGTAGCTGGGTTCTCCTCTGAGAATGCTAACCAACTTGTCCTCTCCCGGCAGGGACACTTTTAACGGCTTTGGTAATAAACATTTTTTTTGGTGAAAGACACCCCTGCATTTCTACACCTAATTCTTCCCTCCTTCTCATCTCAGACTGCCCTTTGCCAGCTGTAGAGCTGTAGTAGCAGGGCTGCACCAGCTGGCAATACCACCCTGGCCTTGTTTATTTGGCTCAGCGGAGGAAATGAGGCAAGTTTTGTCGAGCAATCGCCGAGCATACACTTGGGAGGGCGAACTGCAGACTGGTGCTGTGCTACACCTTCCCAGAGATGCTTAACTGCAACACCTGAGAAACCGGTCCCGAGCTCTGGGTTTCCCCTTTGACTAAGGGCATTCATTCATCACCCCAAATTTCACCAGACGATCGGGACTGCTGACAGCCCGTTGCCTTCATCGCCGAGGGTGAGTGCGGAGAGTAAACAAGCAAAGGAATTGCACCCGGTGCCATGGCTAAAACAAAGGCTGCTGAGTCTGAAATACCCTCCCACATTCAAATTCTTATACATTAAAGCAACTTCCTGTTTGTAACTGAAGCTTCAGCCCGAGTTACGCTGAGATATGCAGACACAGCCCCCAACTTTTTGCCAGAAAAGCAAAGCAAAGCATTAGCTCTGCATCCAAAGACAAATTCATCCAAATGAAATGCTAAACTTTGGAGCTTCTGCGAAAATCTGCTACTAGATTGATGAGCAAGTGGAGTTTACAGCAGGCATATGCTGGATAACTCATTGCTAGAGAACGGTGGTGGATGTATGGGAGCTCCTTTTCCAAATTTGCTGTGGGTCACATACCTCAGGAACTGCAGAGTCCCACCCCCCAGTCAGAGATAAATCTCTCCCTGATAAAATTAGCTTGAGGAAAGATTTCAGCCTGTAAAATCAGCTCCATCTGAGAAAGAGATAGTTCATGGTGCAAATCCTCTGCTCCTCACAAAAGCTGAGCCCTTTCTCCTTTTGCAGCTGCCCAGGCCGTGGAGGGTCAGCATCCGTAACTCTCTGGTTCGTTCCAGAAGTGCACCCTTGCTGGTAAGATCAGAATGTGACTTCACATGTCCCATTCCCTTCTCAGCTCCTCACTAACAGGCGCTGGGCCACACTTCCTCCAGCTAGAGGAAATCAACGCAGCTTCTTGACTACAAGTAAGTCTGGCCTGATGCAATGCTGCCAATAAAAGTCACTGCTCTGACTTCACGGTGCAAATCTCGGAAGACTGAGACACAAAAATCTATGAGGTCATCCAGATTGCCATCTGACTGATGTAAGAGGCTTTTTTGATGCCAGCAAAAGCTTTGCCTGAGTAAATGCTGTAGGATTTGCTCCTAAAATGCATGGACAAAGGAAGGAAGTCAGGCTCTGCTACACCACGATCCAGAGCAATTCAGGAAACTGACTTCTGAAGGCATTTAATCGTTTAAAAATGCAGATAGGCACTCAGCAGGGTTGTCACGAATGCCAAGCTTCCACTGCAACTCATGGACTCGGAAGCCAGGTGATTTTGGAAAGCCAGGCACCTAAAGCGGGGAGCCACAGCAGGCTTACACTGCTTCTGTCGAAGTACTTTGATCCAGCATCTCTGATGACATTTACTACCACTGACAAAAGTTTTTGAGGAGAAATGACACCTCTTCCAGGATTCCTCCTCAGCCTGTCACCCTCAGGCATGTCGGCAGCCAAAGCTGTAACTATTTTACACCCAGCCCTATGTAGATGTTACTGACAACCAGCAATGTTGAAGGCCCAAAAGGCAAATTCATTTCCCTGGCACCATGCTGAGGGCAAGGAAGCCTTGGGAAAAGGCTGGCATCAGGTTACGAAACTGTCTTGGACCTATTCCGCTGCCTAAGGCCACAGATGCTGGGGAGTCACACGAGTCCATTCCAGCATTACTGCTGCACACACTCCCGAAGAGGGAAGTGGGGTTTGCCAGCCGCTCTCCAAGCACAGCGGCCACAAAACACACACAGCAGACAGGGACACCGATACACACGTGCTCACCTGGCCCTCAGCCGTAACTTAACTCCTCCCGACCACGTGGTTTTGCTGGGCGGAAAGTCAGTGGTCAGGCAGTCCGGAGTGAGTGGGCCGGGAGACAGGTCGGTGCATCCCTTTGCTGCATGCGTGTCCCTGTCAAAGGAAACCAAGGCCGTGTAAACATCGACACAGATAAATATCCTACAGCCCTTGTATCCTACATTTAATAAGGATTTTAGGAAAGAAGGTGACACACAGACGCAGTGGGCAAGGCAGGGGCATCAGTCTAGTTTTTAAGAAGTGCAAGGAACACGTCACAGAAAGCCACATGTACCCCTTTTCTTCTCTGTGCCGTTGCCCGGGAAGGCTGTAGGAGCGAGACTCTGCTCTCCTTTACTCCTCGGCAGCACTCAGCCCCTGCAGTGCCCCTCACAACCGTTCCGAAGGAGCTGCACGGTACCGCAGTACTGCTTCTCGGCACACGGGAGCGAGGTCGGCTGCAGCATCCACGGCACAAAACTTCTTACCCTACATCTGCATTCTGGGACTCGAAACCACTAAGTGTGGAGTTCAAGGGTTCCACTGTGGGCATGTGCCCTTTCCACACATAACCACCTTATGAGAGGTCAGGGAACACTGAACGCAGGGGAGAAAGGTCCACACAGCGAGAACAAGAAAGAGAAGCCTGTGCCCTCCCTCCACTGATATCTCCACCAAGTTACCAAACAGGTATTTACCGTGCTTCATCACACGCATGCGGGAGTCACCCAAACATCGTGTAACCATCCTGTCAGCTCCTTCCTTCCCCCGGGCACAGCACAGCCTGAAACGAGCCGGTATTCCCACTCGCTCCCAGTTTTAGCACTGAAACGCGGGAGAGATTTGAAGATTGTCCATGCTGAAGGGACCCCCACGCAGAACAGAAGCGGATCCGATGGGCCCCCCCAGCGCCACCCTGGCCCGCAGCACCCCGGCCCGCCGTGACCACCCCTCGCTGTGTGCTCAGTCGCCGGCATCTGGGGCTTTGGATAGCTGAGATGGCTTGAATGCCATTCCGGTGAGAGGCCAGCCGTCTTTGTGTCCGGCTGGTCCTCCCCCACGCTCCCTCCCCAAGCCCCCACGTGCCAGGCAGGAATGTTAAGCCTCACATTGCGGATGAGATATACCAGGGAAGCGCAGCAGCACTTTCACCTAGATTAGGGAAAGCAACTGGTCTGGAACGGCCTTTTTGCTCACCCTGCTGATCTTCGTCCAAATTTCACCCCAAATCCTGCCTTAGCTGCCTTTTCTCTCCGTGTGCCGAATCCCGATCTGCTTTCCTCTGCCACCCCTCCCTCTGGGATGATGTCAAGCTCAAACCAGAGATCCCCCTCCCGGCTCCTGTACCCTGTCAAGTGCCAACACCATTAACTGCTCCAATTCTCTCTGCTTCCCAGGTTTACCATGAAAAATTACTCGTTTTTAGAGATTTCACAGCAAGAGAAAGGACAGAAGGCCTGGTACAGATGAGGATTTAAAAGAATGTACATAAATAATTTGTATATACAAACAGCTACACAGTTTTGTAAGCAAAATATATTTACAGCTGTTGTGTTCAGAGGACAAAGTCCTCTGTTTAAGGCTTTGGATGCAAACACCGGAGACATAGTCCCAGCCACAAGGAACTGCACTTCTGCCCCTACAACGCTGGCGCTGGGAGATTTCTGTGACAAGGGGCCCCACAAAGCCCCCGGGAGCGTTTAAGTACAGCTCCAATCCATGGCGAGGCTGCTGCGTATCGTGCTGAAGCCTAACGAGGTGTGTCCCTGACAGCGTGGTGGCAGGATCCCATTAGAGGGGAAGGATGTCAGCACAGGCACTTGGAACTCCGGAGCGAAGTCTGACCTCTGTACTCAGGCCTCATTTCCCACACAGGGAACTACATCCCTGACACCTCCCTGATTTGCCAACGGGGCCGTGAAGAGATGATACAGTCTACCTGAAGATGCTTTCAGGCAGTGCCACGTTGGGGTGACACTACCCTAGCCTGAAGGGGAGAAGAGTCTGTGACTGTACCCTATTGATTCGGGGTAGCCCTTGCATGAATTGGGTCACGACTGGGCGCTGGCCTGGCAGCCTTCTTTGCAGAAGGGCCGATGCCTGTGGCTCCTGCTGATTTTGAGGGACAATGCAAGTGCTAAGCCTTTTCGGAAAAGGCATCTGGATGTCCCAAAGTGTTGCCAACTGCCACGGCATGTTAACTCTCATCACAACACCGAAACATTACAAAGGCGAGGCAATTTCTTTGAGACAATTCTCAGAGTGCGCTTTAAACCTGTTTGAAAGCAGATGCTGACACAGTGGAAGATCTGTGCCATGTTCATAGGAGATGCCTCAGATCGGCAATGGACTTTCCCAACACATTCAGTTGTAACTTCCCTATTCGTTTCCTGAACAGCAGACTTTGGCTCTCCCAGGCTACACACCAGCTGGACTCCCTCAATGAGTAAAGCTGCTCGTGTCTTCTCTCCGGAGTAGCCAGTAACAATATTTAGGATTGGGAAATTGCCCCTGTGCCAAATACATTAAAAAGAGTAATCAGCAGTCTGAGAAACCGATACAGAGGAGCAAGTGCCTGCAGCTTCCCCTCACCACAGCCTAGCGATCTTTCAGCACGTAGCGTCTTTCGTTTTAAAGAGAGCTTTCAAAACACATGCAGAAAGCAAGAGACAACACAGACTCTAAACGCTGCCGTGAGCAGAGCTTTCCAAGCAAGTCACTTCCAAGCGTTCCCATATGGATCCACACAGATCCGACCCTCACAATCAGCAGCTACAAGCAGCGGGAGGGTAAGCAGCTTGGGTGTTCCCCCTCACACGGTGAGAAACCCGTGCTCGCCAGCATGCATAACTTCAGGGTTTACCTCCCAGAGACAAAGAAACGTTAATTAGTGTCTGCATGGGCTCTGGGGTTGTTGTTCAGGGTAAGAAGGAAATGCAACGGAGTTTTTCCCGAGCCTCTTAAAAAACCGTAATTACTGAGCTCTGTGTGGAACAGCCGGCTCAGTAAGACATTGAAAACTAATCAGCCAGTCTATAAATAACACCGTTAATCAAGCCCAGTGGGAAACGCAGGCGATGAGGATCCTTCCACCAGTGGAGCACACACACACCAGGGATGTAGCCCAGCAGCTCTTCAGCAGCGGTCCCCATGCATGCTTTGCCGGAGGGGACAACAGCCTCGCAGGGGTGCCTGTAGCGAGGGCACAGGTGGCCGAGCAGGGAAAATAGCCGAGGCCAGCATCAGGGCTGCAGCTCCAGAGGTGGAGACCTCCACAGATAGGGCCCACAACCCCAACACCTTCCTTCTCCTTGCAGCTTGCTGCCTCCCACTCAGTCAAGTGACCCGACTGCTTATCCCGGAAGATTTTCCTAAGACATGTCCAAATCATTTTCTAAAGCAGCTCAGTCTAACCATCAGGAGTGTGCTCATCTCTGGGAAGATAGTTCTTCAACTGCAGCACGGAAACAAGCACCCTAACGTGCAAACAGGCACTCTAACACAGAAACAGGCACCCTAGTGCAAAGCCGTTGAGGGTCTACCTTGCATCTTGACCGTCGCCACTCACGCCTTCTCCTTAGAGCAACCCTGCTCCCAAAGCTCGAGCTGCCCCGCGTCGCACAGCGGGACGGCTCTCTGCAGCAGCACCCAGCCCGCCGGGATGCTCTTTAAGGTCGGGGCTGCATTTTATTTCGGGATGTTGCAAAGTGCCGCACAATTGCACGGCTAAGAAGTATCCCTGGCGAGGAGTGGCCTGCAGTTGTTCTTTGTGTTATCACGTTGTTTCTAAAGCTCGCAAGTGGGAGACAGGAAACCTAGCGCAGTCTATTTAAAACTCCTTTACCTCCCACCTGAGGCCAGCAGCTGCCTCTGAAATCTTTCCTTTTCTGCAAAGTTCGTGTTTAATTATGAATTGTTATTTATACTTGCTGCTTCCATGGTGCCTTTGGTATTTAATACCACACATGTTAATGAGTAGCTGTACAAAGACACTCTGCTCAGCTTTTCCCTCATATAAAATATGGCCTGTTAGGATTTTTTTCTTGATGCCTGCTTGACAAACAGCGAAGGAATAGACCACTACAGATTTAAGCCTTTTTTAAAGAAAAACCTGCTCCTCAGAAGTTTGACTGACCTTGTGCAGAGAGCACCAGCCGCCAGAAGGAAGAGGCAGCCCCTCTCAGCCCGCGCAGCAGTCTCTCCTCTGCCTTTTCTGAAGGAGACATCATTTCCCTGGTCTTCACCACCCTTTTCAGAGCCCTCCATGTAAGCATTGGTGGCCTTATTTTATATTAACCAACTCCCTACAAGGCGGTTGGCCTGTTGCTGCCATCTGATGTCTCACGTCCTCCCCAAGCCACCACAATCCCCACACAACTCATTCGCTGCTTTAGGGAGGGAGATCCTTCACTTCTGGCCACAGACGACTCCGACCTCCTCTGGCCGCCCTATCTGCCTCCCATGCTGACCTCCCTGTACCTGCATACTTGAAACGCTTCACACCATTTATCTTAACCTTTGGGCTCTTGGCTCTTCTTTCTCACTTTCTTTGGTCTCCCTTATCCTTATTTATAACCTTTACATCCCGGTACAGATTGGCTTCCTGGATGAAGCCTAGACAGTAAGTGGTGGTGCATGCCTCTGCCCTGCAGATCCCCAATAATTCTGTCTGAATCGGCTGACCAATTCAGCCAGGGTCTGCACAGATACTACTCTCAGTGAAATAAACCCCATGTTTCATAAAAACAGCTCCCCAACTAACAGAAGTAGCATAAATCACTGCTCCCATTGAGGATACGCTGCGGTGGAAGCTCAGCTGCCTGGCTATAATTCTCAGAGGAGAGAGGTGTTACACAGGGAAACAGTACAAAACCAAACTTCTCAAGTTTTATCTGCTCATGGCATTTGTTTTCCAGCACATCGGCCAAACTACATCTGTCTGCGCGTCCATCCTGCGCTCTGCTTTTCTGCTTAGCTGTCTCTAGTTCCAGGTGGGAGTCTAGGATATGGCTGAGATCACCCATAAATGGCACGTGGAACTATGTTTCAAAATTATTAAAGGTTTCTTTTTTAATTTCAAAAAGGTGTATTTTTCTGATGGTTCCACCTCCTGTGGTCACAATTACTTATTTTAAACTAACACCAGGTTTGCTGCCACAATCATAGAAGACCTAAGTCCCAGAGGATCAAACCCCATAATGTTAATAGGTTTAGTAATTTTTAATGTCTCATTACTTCTAAGCCCAGTGTTATTCCTCAAAGAGAGGATGGAGCTTAAATTCTGATTTTGAAATCATTCAGGATTGACAGGAGTAGTTTAAAACCACTATCCGAATTAAAAGCTTTCCTAGAAAAATAACTGCTGATACGCTGACGCTTCTGAAATTGAAATTAAAGCAAGGAACTCCTCTTCCAAGTTCTACAGAAATTTGTATGCATTTCCTGATATTTCTTCCCTTTGTCTTAAATCAGAACGTACGAGGCAACCGTCCTCCCTTTCCAAAACAGCCCACAGCACAGCACAGACACAAAAATAAGGAGAAGCAGCGACAAAGCAGACCTCGGCTCCCACAGCCCTGCAAGGAGGGAGACGAAGGAGTTAAGGCTGCTGTTTTATCCTCACAGCACCCCACGTTACACAATGTCACAGGGCGTCCCGAGATCCCCAGCTCAGCCAAGTGACATAAGGGGAGTTCGGCAGCTTCACCTCTGGCTATCCTCATCCTGCAGGCTACAGGCAGGCTGGCAGCAGCTGATGAGCTGGAATTACGTCTCCTTGTGAATGAAAATGCCGCCTCCACGACAGTCCCCCATCTCTTGGCAAAGCCTTCCTGACTCCTCCATGCTGTCAAGGAGAGGGGTGCCTGGGGCAGGGAGAGAGACCACGCTCATCCAGGGCACCGACCTTGTGCTCAACAGCGGGCATGCTGCTTTGCAGATCTTCCTGCTCCCCCTGAAGTGAAAAGACTGGATTGCTTACGTATTTCTTATTTTGTTACCTCCTGTGGCTGGTCCAGAAATAGCCCGTAATCCACCTATCTGTCACGCTCACAGAATCTCCTTTAGCCGAAGTGGCAGTGCCTGGAGTGTCAGAGCACAAAGGTGGACAGAGCACATGTGGGTGCACAGGTTTGCTAGTCGGGATCCCCAAGCCAAAGAGCCAGGACCAGCTGGAAATACGCAGACTAAACATTTTTTTCATCAGAAAAATTCTTGCAAATTGAACTGAAACTTCTCCTTGGAGGCCATGCAGTTTGGACTAAAGTTTTTCCTGGGAAAAGTCTCCCAGTTCCTGGGTAAAATCTCCAACCTGCCACTTAGGACACTAGGGAAAAGCCAGGTTTAATCCCAGTCTAATGAGGCAGGTAAGGAACACAAGGCTGTTTCATGGACACCTCAAAATGCAATAGGCTCCACCTGTGAAAACCCCTGGAAGGACTTGGTCGTCCTACGGCAGAGCAAGACAGGTTTTCAAACCTTAGTAAGTCTCATTGAGCACATGCATCTTGGGACCAAATGAGGTGTTCTTCCCAGGGTTCTGCAGCAAGATCCAAGTCTCAAGCAGAAACAAAAATATACACATCTTGGATACAAGTAGGTCAATAAAGCTCAGGGGAAAAAAGAAAACACCCACTCACACAACCCAACACCATTCAGAGTGCTGCTGCTTCTATGAAACAGGACTATACAAACGTTTTTATACGCATCACAGGCACTGATACCTATTACGGCAGGACTGACAGAGTTCATCTTTGTGCCATAAGCCACTCACCACAAGAATTTCTTTTCCGGAAGAAATTTTCTGGGAACAGTGCAGGGGAACTTGTGTTTTTCTAAAAGCACAGGGCATTGCTTGAAGGCAAATTAAAGGGCTAAGAAATCACGGAGCTGTCTTGGGATAGCAAAGTTTAGATGGAAACATCTCACATTCAGGCACCCATCACCTTCCATCTAATGGCTCCTCATGCTGAGCATGTGGTATTTCAGGGCAAAGAAACGCAGAGGCCGAGAAGTCACTTGGAATTCGTTCAAACTCACAGCTTTCCTTCTAGGAGGGCTCTTCACTTTATGCAACTCCAACTTAAACAACTTCAATAAGCACTGACCTTCAGGGCCACTGAGAAAAAGCGGAGAAAGGAGACCACGTTTTGATTGTGCAATACCGTCTAGTCCTACTTGTCCAGCTTTTTTTTTGGCTTTCCCTTTTCTCTGTGACTGGATGGGTTTTATTTGACCTGACCTCAATCCCACAATCTGGCTGCAGAGTGTTTGCACAGAGCCACACAAACAAGCTGCTTCAGCGCTGTACCTGTTTGCAAGCAGAGATGTGAAAGGAGTATTCGCATTCATTTGGGTTCCTCACTTCATTTGGTATTGGCCAAGGGATCTTTGAGAAAATGAACTTCCTCTTTGTCTGCGAGAGAGAGCCCTAATCCTCGTTTTGCCCTGAAGGATTACTGAGTACTTAGAAAGGCACTCACATGCACATTTTTGGTTCATGCCAGCTGCATTTGGGTCCACAATATGTGGCGTTCACTTTGGTCTTTAGGTTTGACAATAAGCATTCCACTGCACCCAGACCTCGACCCCAGAGACTGCCACCTTTTTAAAGCAACCCTAAACTGATGCCTTCTGAATTGTGGGCCTTCCCCTGCTTTGCATGAGTAGTTCGTGGCACGCAGCCCTGAAGACCAGAGTCTTTTCTCGTGCTGCCGAGCTGAGAGTGCTTGATTCCCTGTGTGGCCCTGCCAACAAGACCTGCATCCGTAGCTGGAAGGAAGAACCTGTAGGGCTGAGAAATTAGCTTTTATCTCTAGTCAATTCCTGGCTTTTTGTAATGGACGTTTACAGTTATACTCAATTATAGCTTATTGTTTGTGCCATGGTACCACCCAGAGAGCCTGCCTGTTCAGGCACTGGAACCCTCCATTCTTGCATTGTACCCACTGATAAATAATAAAAGGTCATTCCTTTCATTTTAGGAATAATAATTCCTGTAATAATTCCAAATGCCCAGTGCCACAGCACCCACTCCACGCACAAGGTGGGCTTTTACTGCTGTGGCTGCCTGTGCACAAGGTGGTTGGTCGCTGACCATGATTTTGTTCTAGTCACCATGCTCAGAAGCCTTTACAGCAGACTGGTGTTCCCCCACGGGTACAGTGGGCTCTGCTCAGCTCTGGCCCAAATCCTCCTAGGGTCACAGCTGAATTCTGGAAAGCAGTAATTTGGGATGTAGTTCAAGTGAAGTAGAGGACTCTCAACTTCAGCTGGTGTAAATTAGTGCCGACTTGAGCAGCACTCAGCCTGCTCAAGGGAGATGTCACCTTCTCAGGAGGTGAGAATCGAGAGGTTACAACTGCCTTGGTCTGTCAAATGGTACCGCCACAAAGCGGAGCACAAGCCGCCCTGCACCTGACTCCACACATAAGTGAAATGCTTTCCTGCACCTTGTACTCAGAGAGTTTTAACTCCCATAGAAAACAGCTCTACCTACTTACAGTGTCAAAACAAAAGTAAAACCACAGAGAAATTACATTTTCATTCTATTCTACCCCAGGACTAACAGGACTGTCTATGGACTTGCTTCTGACCATTACTGAAAAGTCACGCTGGCCTTTGGGATGCTGTGGAATTTGCCCGGGGAATCAGAGCATCACCGCTTTTCACGAGCTGTGCAGGACCAGAAGGCCATTAGGAGCAATCTTTCAGACCTGGCCATAAAAGATCAGGATCAGCTTTCTCTGAGGTACAGAAGTGCTCAGACCCATTAGTCAGAGGTGCCCGGAATGAAGGTGATGTACGCAGAGCAAGCAGAAGGACCATTAACGCATCTGTCCCTTTAAGGACCACGACTTCCACACACAGGTAAAACAATAACGTTATCTTGACAGGTTCTGGGGTAACCCAGTGCTGAATCATGCTGATGGAAAGTCATTTTGTATAAACTGTGACATTTAACTTCTCGTACGTAACCCAAAATGAAGCAGAAGACGGCTCTAAAGGACAAGTGTAAATGAAAAATAATCGCATCTTCTACAGAGGAAGGCAGCCATAAGAAGGAAGCAGAAGTCAAACTCATACAAAGTAAGGACTGGTTTCCATTCTAGAATTAGAGAATTCAGACAATTCCATGGGAAAAGACTCCAAGCCCTCCGTGCTGAAGAAATTATCTTCCCAGAGAGAGATTCAAAAAGCAGAAGGTATCTTCCCAGAATTACTCTTTTTACACTCACCCTTCAGAATAGAAAAAGGGCTATCCTAGGGAGGGGTCTGAATGCCAGGCAAGACCTGTCCCATCTGGGACCTGGCCACAGGGTGCAGAGAGCCCAGAAAGGCAAGGCTAGCCCTCTCCAGGAACCTTTTCCAACGGCACATAGGAGCTGGGGCCAGGCTCAATCTGCTGGTGCAGCGGTTTGCGTGAACACTTCCTAATATGTTAAAGGCAAACCAAACTAGGTCAGTCCAGACCAACAATTTAAATGGTTTAAAGCTAAAGATTAAGGGAGTGCTTACACGAACTGTTCCAGTGGCAGATGGATGAGATCTCTGGCGCTGATGAGCAAACGAGGGCATTAATCTCTTCCGCCAGCACAGCTGTATCTCTCTTCCTGGTTTGTATGTTTTAAGGAAAACGTCCTGAAATTTCACCCTAGCAGCTCTCCTCTGAAAATATGGATGTTACTGGAGTGCTGGAACTGTTCTGCAGCTGTTTTTCTGAAAAACTGGTTTCGGTGGTTGGTACTGAGCAAGTGACAATCTGAGCATCTATTCAGAGGGGGAGAAGAAAGCCTCATATTCATCTTTGTCACAGAGACAGTGGACGTTCAGCATCAAGAACTGACACAAGGCTGTAGCTGACATGTTGCTCTGCCCTCCAACCTGATTATTTTGCAGTGTTTCCTGGTACACCACATTTTAATTGCAGCAACTTGAGGGGTGGAGTGCGTTTTACAGGCATAAATCACCCTCATGGGCGTAGCAATGCTTAATCCCCAGAATACGAGCTACATCTTATGAGCTGCTCCTCCATTCCTCTCACCCACCTCTTCCTGGACAAATTCCTGAATCCCTTACTCAACACAGCATCCATTTACTTCCTCAGGACTTCAGGAGGAAACTTGCTCAAGTGAGAAACGAGTACAGATTAACCAAGGAGATGAGGATTTGGCCAGCTGTTTTACAAAACACAATCCCTGCAGCACCTGCAGCATCATTTTGCACAGAGTTGAGAGACCCATAGCGTTCAGGGACAGTAGTACAGAAAAGCAAAGAGAAAAATATGGTTACTGCAGAACCCAGCTATGCCTGTTACTTGTCCATCCATCCCTGAGGCAAGAAAGGCTGTCATTGGTTCATCATACCTTGATAACTGAGCAGGTCCAGTGGAAAACAAATGTACTGGTCCAGGGAGGGCACAAAAATAGCCTGGCAACAGTAGGAACACTTGAGCTTTGCAGGTACACACAGAGTCCACAGAGCGTGGTATAAGCACAGAGCAAACAAAAGGCTGCTGAGTACAGCAGCTCTGCAATCTGGCTGATCACCTCCTTGCATTTTTATTTCTGAAGAGTACAATGTGTTTGCTGTGGTTCCTGTCCCAATGCAGCAGTGATAACACAGCTTTTTTATAACTTCAGCCACAAATGCAGCTATAAATCAACACGGGCAGTGAAACCATTCGAGTTGCAAGTGTCACCAAGGTAAGGCTCTGCCCTCTGAGCATTTTCTGATTCTTTGACTTTCGATGAGAGTGCCCAAAGCAAGACACAGAAATGCTGGCTGCTAAGCTAAAATAGAAATAAATATGTGTCACTCCAATTATTTTTAGCATCTGCCAGGCCGGCAGAGATGAGCTGCCTAACTAGAGTTAGGAAAAGGACGAGGACTGCAACCATGACATGACACATCAGAGGAGAGAGGAACCCTTGGCCCCTCTTGCCTGGCACTATGCCTCCATGCATCCCTACTATGCTTACACAAACCACCTCAAAGGAGGAACCGGCCTTCCTGACTGCACTCCGTCCCAGCAGCAACAGAGGCCCCCGGCACCTGCAGCTCCTCCCACAATGGCAAGGGCCAGCCACCCACCCCAGCCCTTCGAAGCCAGCTGGAGTGCGGGGCGGTGGGGGGCCG